>NW_009615057.1:26135-71712 GCF_000690535.1 Cariama cristata
AAAAAACTCAATGGCAAATATTTGAAAGCATTTAAAACATCTCTGTATGTTAAAACAAAATTATTGCTTAAATCACTGTCTGTGATTCCCAGCTCAGAACTTGATTCCAAATACCCTGGTTTAATACACATCAAATGTAGGTATCTTCTGAATGATCTTGAGGTCACTGAAGTTAACAGGTCTTTTTTTTTCCTTTCCCATTGTCTTCAATGATCTTGATATGAAGTCCTATTTTCCATTTTTCTTCTTATTACTTATTTCCTTGGACATCCTAAGAGAATTTTCTTATTGTACAATATTACTAAATGCAGCCATAAGGGATGTTTATTTTTTCTGTAAGATAAATTATATTTTTAGTGCTTCTAGATCCTTTTTTAGGTTTATAGCAGTATCTTTGTGTACTTTTTGATACCATGTAAAATTAGAAGAACTCTTCTGTCTAAATGCAGGCACGGAAACTGTCTGTCACTGGTAAGCTGCTTGTTATCTTCTAGCTACAACAAATGCTGTCTTGATTTTTTTTTTTCCATAGTCTTTCCAGCTGACTGGTTCTAAATTCCTGTGCAATGACACTCCATGATCACCTGCCAGACTGCTAGTTTGAGACAGGATAATGGTAGCACAGATTTCTCAGCAAGTTTTGACTTCCTTGCCTGCTGTCACCCATGTCTAGTTTAGTAACTTCTGTGCTTTCTGATATTTATATTCTTTAGCAAGCATAGAACTGCTACTGTTGCATATTAGTGCCCCAAGCAGTTCTTTGCCACGCACCCTTCATCTAGGAGTCCCTGGATGGCGTTTTAACAGTGCAAATTAAATACGTTGCTTCTTCTAAATAAGCTTCCTATATTATATGTTTCTCCTGCTTTCTCAAAGTGGATGCTAATTTAATGATTTTGAATGATAGATATCAAGCACTCACCAAAATCTTGACAATCAATATTTTTCTCTTTCATGATTTCTATGCAATTCCAGCCTGCCCTGTGCTGTTTCTTTATAAAGAGTAATTGTTCTACAGGTTTTTCAGAAAATCGGTTTTTCAGAAAATCATTTTTTCAGAAAAGTATGAATACTGACCCACTTAGCTCTTCACTGAAAAACTCTCTGGAAGGCTTTTTGCAATCTGTGCTGTTTCACAGGAAATATTTAGTCATTTGAAAACATTTTTCCTGTATTTTCATCTTAAAAAAGAAGACCAAAAAAAGCTATGGGTGTAAAGTGACAATACATTTAATATTTTCACTACTCTTGGAAATACTTGCTGAAATTACTAGAAAAACATGGATGTACAAACATGGATGTTAGTCAATCAGTTTTAAAGCTGATCTATTCTTAACATATCTGACCAGGCTTCAATACCACTTTCCTGGTATTTAGAAAGGGGTTTTTTAATTTATTTATTCTGATTAGATCAAAACAAGTTGCCCTTCTGGTTTTGTCATGACAGTCTGTTTAAATAGACTGTAATTAGGAACTACATAACAGGCTTGCTTGCTTAATTGACTAATAGCAGTCTTTGGTTTTATTGCATAACTGATACCAAAATATTTATTTTCAAAGTCTCTATTTAAGTTTGCACATATAAATCAATAATGTTAAATAGTCAATCTATAATGACTTGCTGGGGATACTGTAGAACACATCTTGTCTCAGGTGGGGATACTGTAGAACATTCCTTGCCTTGGCTTTATCCCTTTCTGTTTGAAACTCTTACTACAGAATAAAAGAGGCAAGGTTTGCATGGAGAAGCAGTACCTCCTCCTCTTAGACCAGCTGGTACAGGCAAAAGGATGGGGCAAGCTTCCAGGCACTTTTCTGAAGCAGAGGCAGCAAGCTGCAATCTAGCAGAGATTAGGAACAACTGTTGGGAGTTGAACAGCTGTCCTGAGTTGCCAGAGGAAGGCATTTATGAGAAAAGTGTACTTTGCACTTGCAGAGAATGATGGGATAATAAAAAGGAGAAAAGGAACATAGTGTCAGGCCACTTTGCCTGAAACAACTCTACTGTTGCCACCTTTCTTGAGTAGAGTCTTGATCCTAAAGCACTTCCTTTACTTTCTCAGAAACAATGAGAGCCAGCACTGGAACAGAGGAATTACTGCACTAGAAAGAACATCAAAACACTGCTCTTACCATCAGATTTCCTTTGTGCACCCAGAAGCCATCCATTGCCTCATCTTTGTAATTTGTTGCATCGAACATCTTTGTAGAAATCCTGTGCTGGTCAGAAGTGGCTTTTCAGGAAGACTGGGTCATCAAAGTACCCGACAGTAAGAAAGCACAGCAGTCTATGGCATGGCAGCTCTGTGATGATACATTAGAGTATTTGTGTTGCATTTACTTTGTCCTGCTGATGGATTTTCATGATTGCATTAAGCTGACCAAGATCTGACAAAGCAGAACAGTGTCTTGCAATCAAGTGACAATGTTTCTGGGAACAGGCTTTGGAACGAATACCATGACATGATACATTCTGGCTATTTCCAGTCAGTCTCAACAAATCAGCTGGAATCCTTTTTGGAAGTTATTTCGCTCTCTCACTGTTTTACTGTTCATGCATATCTTTAAGAAATCTAAGAGATATTTAGCCTTAGATGGCATTCCCTTGGCAAGATTTGAGAAGATATGTGTCAGAAATGCTGAGCTGGTGCAGCCTGTATAGCACTAAGTCTGCGTCTCAGAATTTAAACTTTAGCAATAATCCAAGTGTCAGGGAGAGTGGAAATGGAAATGTTTACTTAACTGTTTTTCAGCCAATGTTGAGCAGTTTTGTGCTGCATGTTTACTATTGCTTGCTTCAGCCCAGCTTAAGTGTCTTGAGGGATAGTGGTTCTGCAGTATCCTTGGCAAGTGTTTTGTGGTATAGGTGGCCTTGCATTCTGAAACTGCTTACCCTGGAGAACCGAAAAAATAAAATACTTCACAAAATTAACTGCAGATCTAAGTGGGTCGTGCCATGCAAATATCTCTGATTAAAAGCACAAGAGATACTGCTATGTTTGAAAAAAGCACTGTAACATGAGTACTAGAAATGTAAGTGGTTTAGAATATAATAAGCACTTTGGTACCTGAGTGCAAGTGTTGAGTAAATACCCACAAGGAGAGGGTTAGCAGAATAAATCAACAGAGATTAAATGTCTGTGCTTTCAAAACAGGACTGAAATATAATATATTGGATTGTTTTTTTTAATGGAAAAAGCTGATCTTCATTTTCAGGTACCAAAGATGTTCTGAGAGTGGATATTACATCTCTAGCTGCTCTGAATTTACGTATTTTACAAATTCTCAAAGCAGATAATAAGAACCCTTTGTTCTTTTTGCTTTTCCACTGTTGTGCCCTGACTCTGGAGTTCTCTGCTTCTATTCTTTCTGACAATCAGTACTAGTAAGTGCTGCTCCTGTTCTGGTAGCATTTGTGAGAACAACCCAGTGGTCTGTAGCTACCTCTATAAAGTTTGTCAGAGTTACAAAAATGCCACCAATAGTTTGGAAGCTTCAGCAGCAAATGACCTGGAGGAAATTTCTAAATAAAGCTCAGAAATTTGACTGACCTGATTACCGGCAGCAAATTTCTTTAGGTCATTTGCTGGTGGCGATCAGGTGAGCCAAGTTTCTGAGCTTTATTTAAAGGCTAGGAGAGGGGTTTATGGGCCAAGTTCTCTCCGAATATGATGTTTTTCTAGCATAGATTGTAGTTCTTTAGGAATTGTTTATTAAAGTTTCAGTTTAGGATAGAATATGACAATCAGAGATACATATTTAATGCTAGTTTATCCTTTTGCCTCATGGTGAGTTTCTCCATTGTACGCAAATGACTTGTTCAAAGGCTCATCTGTCCTTCAGAGTGGAGTTCTCATGGAGGTCTCTTTAGATGGAGGAGGTGAGCTTTATGAGTGTTTTTCTCAATGCATATGAGAAAAATGGTGATATGAGGTACCTGGTGGTACTTCCCAGATATTTTTGTGTGCTTTTGATCTAAAATGGTGTTATGGAGCTGGGCAGATGGTTCTGTAGATTTTCTCTTCAGGGGCAGCATCTTTCATTTTCCTTTAGATTTCCAGTTCCTTATGCTCTGTGTTGTCACAGCCATTGCAGTACGACAATAGCGCAGTTACTGTGTTGTTTTATTTGCTGCGATTGCCAGCATATTTTCCAGTTTGCATTGGAATTCAGCTAGCATGTGTTTTTGCTTCACTAAAGCCACTGTTATTAGCAGCTCTTTTGCTAACAGTGTGTGTTACATCTCATGCTGGTCAGTCAGAATATAAGGATGGCCCAAGATAGCAGGTGATGGACAAACCTAATGGATTAAATTAATGCCTGTTGTAGTCAGAACAACTTCAGCTAGAATTATCTCAGAAATTAACTTGATCAAATATGTGAGCCAGAGAGGTGGTGAAGTCTCCTTCTCTGGAGATGTTCAAAAACCCACCTGGACGCAATCCTGTGCAACTTGCTGTAGGTGAACCTGCTTTGGCAAGGGGCTTGGACTAGATGATCTCCAGAGGTCCCTTCCAACCTCAACCATTCTGTGATTCTGTGAGAGTACTAGTGGTATCTTCTGTTTTACTTCTGTTATTAGAACTGTAACACAAACTGTAGTCCTTGTGAGAGTGATCAAGGAGAGATTTTCACTCACTGAAGTCAGTCAAATGTATTCTTCATACATACAACCAGATCCTTGGCTAGTGTTATCAGCCCAGCTGATTTCAATGCATCTGCAGAATCAAACACCATTCTCTAATGTCCTCTAAGAAACCAATATTACAGTAGGCTTGCACAATGCTCTTGGCACATAGTTAACACAATTTAATGCGTAATCTGTTGTTTTATGCTGTATAGACCGGAATGGAAGCTGTGTTCAGGCTGCCTTGCAGATGGTATGAGGCCGAGACTAGTAATGATAATACACCTCTGAAATCTGTAAAAGTAGCAAAATTGCTTGACAACTGGTTAATAGTCATGTCACTCCACGCAATTGATCAAATGCCTGCTTTTTTTTTTTTCCCCCTCCTCTATCATTCTTTTTTTCTTTCCATTGATTTTAATGGGTTTGGGGCAAATTCATGTAAGTAATGAAGAAGTTACTATCAAAATGTGAGACCTTTGTCTCTTACAAATCAAATATATCAGGTGGTTTACTGCCACCAGACTCTTAAAAACAAACAAACAAACAAACAAACAAAGCCCCAAAGACTTTCTAGTGATCTGAAGCAAATGGACTTACCTTCCTGATTTTTCCTGAACTGTGAGTTGCTATCTTGCAACTGTTACTGTTGTATTACATTTTGTTGATAAACTCTGCCACAGTATGAAGTTTGAGGAGTTATTAAGTAAAGTAACAACATGCTGTTTTGGCTTACAGTTTTTCAGGGTGCAGAAATGGAATATTTGGATTTCTTCTTTTCCAATTACTGCAATGTAGCTTGTTTGCTTGCTGTCTGAAGAAAAATTCTGATATTATGGGAGAAAAATTTCATTTTCATTCACAGGAAATCTACTATATTCTAAAGATCTTAGATTAGTACCAATATTTTAATGTTTTTCAAAGACTAATAGCGTAACCACTAATGCAATCTCAGAGAGAGTGGGAACAGTCTAAGGAGATTTTCTTGCAAATTTTTCCTGCTTGGCGAAGTAGCTCTTTCACTTTCATCGTCAGTCTACCATGTCCTTAACCATCTTTACAATTTGGCAATGATGTAGGTGTCAAAACTGTTTTGTGTCAATGAGAAGTCATCCCTAAAAGGGAAAACTATCAAATGAAAAACAATAGAAAAAACCAATTATAACATTCATTGACTCATAACAACAGAAGTCCCAGCTTTTGAGCCCTTTAAATCTTATTCTCTTTAATCTCATTCCAGGTAAAAATTGACATGGGACCTGGTTTTTGAAACTGGGTTGTTAAAAATATTCTACATTAGGACAGCATTTGTCTTGCTATTCAGTGGAAAAAAGGCTAATGAAGTACATGCTGTATCATTTTCCTGAACTGGGCCATTCTATGGTCTACTATGTCGTATATTCAATATTTTAATAAGCTCCTTTCTAATTGCATATCTACTTTCAGTTAAAGTAGTGCTGTCCAAGGGAGGCCCTGCAATGTGTTTGCTTAAAGCTCTGAAGTATTTCAATGTTTTCCGCCAAAAGGGGTCTTCATTTTAAGACAACCTTCAAAAACCAACAGCAGTCTAAGCTGTATAAGAGGAACACAGATACTGAAGAGAAGAGATTCTGGCAGTCTCTGAGGGTTTTTTGTGCCCTTTGAAAATTAAGGCTACCAGAGAGGTAGCTTTTTCCCTGAGGCATTTCCCTAATGTTTTCCAAATGTTGCTTCATCAGAGCCAAATGGTCAGAGCTGCCTAAGAATCCTATTACAGATGCATAGATTTTTTTTTGTTGTTCGTGTCCAACCCATTTAGCTGCATTCCTGAAGCTGTAACTGAGATAAAACATGGGTAAAAGCTTTGCTTACAGACTTCTCCACAGCTGAAGCTCAACCAATTTTCCTTCAAGATGCATTAGAAACAAAATTTTCCCAAGTGTTACTGCTGCTGGTTGCTTTGCGTTATAAACAGTTAATCTGGTTCATGTGAAACATTCCTTAATCAGCAAGGAAACATGCTTTCGGCATACCCCTGCACAAAATTTGGCAGGATTTCAACAAATTACAATTCAACTGCTGAAGCACAGCCAGATTGGACTGCTTTGGATATCTATATTTCACTTAATCCACTATCTGTTTTATTATCCCCTACACTCAACTAAAGCTGAAAAGAAAATAGGCAAAACAAAAGGAAGGGAGCAGTCAATGATTTTTTTTTTAAGACCAGCAGTCATAACCAGGAACAGGTATGATAAAAACTAAAATTGTATATACTTAAACCAAATTGAAGCTCGTGTGTGTATTGTGCATACACCAAGCTTTCCATCTGAGGGTCTCAGTCATATATACAAATGAGCTGACTGAAGGTATGAGTTCATGGTGTAATACATGCCTGTTTACAAAGGTGCTTCAGATATAATTTTTAGGCATGAGTAAGTAGTGTATAATTTCTTGATGTTTCTTCTGAACCCTTCCCTTTTCTTTCTCCAAGTTCTCTTGCTCCTGTCTTTGTAGCTTCTTTGTTGAGAAGTTTGCCTGGATTTTTGCTTGAACTATTTATGCCTGTCTTTGCTGGGATGGACATTTTATGGATGGTTCTCCACAGGATCATGACTTTTGTTGCCAGACCATTGAAGCCTGGGAAATACACTTCTATTCTTGCTTCCAGCAGTATGGTTAAGAAAAACTGTTCTTCCATGACTAAACTGGTAGCAACAGGGACCAGTGGAAAATTTAAATGGGCCATTACTGAAACACAGCTTGAGAAATGCAGAAAATCAGTCTAAGCTTTCTGGTCATAATGAAGTGATTTTCTTCTCTTGTAACAACAAATCAGTTGGTAATAGCAGATGATACCATATTAAAGAAAGAAGAGAGAAAAATGAGCTGAAACCTCTCCACCCATAAGCTTTGTAATATTAAACCCAGTTTCCTCGTGTGCAATGGGTTAATGTTTCCAACATGTAAATGCAAATCAGTTGGCTTCAGTAACATCTTGGTAAGGAAAAAAGAAAAACACCAACAAAGCAGACAACTAGGATAACACATAATGCTTAATTAATGAAATGTAGCTGTGGTGGGGTTTTTTCCATTTTGAGGAAACCCATGAAGGCAACTATAGTATCCACATGCCCCTCTCCAAGCCTACTGTACATGTAGTTACTGATTCACATAAGGGCAGATCCAAGTCTATGCCTTTGTACATAACTGATCAGTGTGTGTGTAGTCAATACACAGTTAGTCAATGCACATGTAGTCAGTATGTATTTAATCATAAGAGTATGCATAGTGTATTGTCTTGCCCACTTGAAATATTATATGCGCCAGTTCAGAAACTTTAGCTTTATTAAAGAGATGATAATATTAGAACACATTGCCCAAGTGACTCTTCAAAGCTAAGTGTCCATCCCAGGCTTCATTCCTGTCAGTGACTGATGAATCTGTTTTGTGAGCAAGACCCTGCCAGAATACTGCTGAACACAGAGGGGTGAACATCACCACGGGTGGGATCAGCGTGCCCTTAGCAGAGGTCTGCTTGGTACTTTATTGTATCAGGGTTCCCAGCATCAGGAGGAACATAAGATTTAATAATGTGCTAGCAACTTTTCTGGAAAGTTTTCTGTGCCTTTCTTACTGGGATCTGGAAAGAGCCAGCACCTCGCCTGTGCAAAACACCAACCTCAGCCCCACAGCAACACCTGTCGAGTTTGGCATTGCTGGGCTGAGCTGGGCAGCTGGGTTCACCAGCACCTGGCAGTGACTGGCAGAAGTGTCAGCAGCTGGTCCCCACTTCCTAGGCACTTCCATCTCTGCTTTTTGTTCCGTACCCCCACTCCTTTCTTCTGCTCTGCAGCATTGCTGAAGCAGCTCTATTTTCAGGTCCTCATGAGAAAGACTGGTCTTCTTGCACATTTGGGAGACTCCTAAATGGATTCTTGTCTCTTGATTCTCAGGAGGCATCAAAAGCTTTTCACACTGGAGAGTTACAAGAGGCATTTTAACAGAATCTCTTACTTTTCTCTTTCATTTTCCAGGCTACCTTTGCACCCCAAGTCTGGAAATTTCTGCCCAATTTGGGCACAGATGGTTTGCTCTGGTTTAAACTGCAGGACTGCCCAAACTAGGTAAGCAAAAAAAGTGCCTCTCCTTAACGTTTCATTAGTTCCTTTCATTCATCTTTCCTCACCATCACTGCAAAGCACTCCGGAGAGGTTGAGGGAGGCTCCGCTCCAGATGTCCCAGGGGTAAAGAGCTTTCCTTTCCTTTTTGGCCTCAGGCACTGATCTTAAACAAGGCTACTATTGCAAGACAGTGGCAGAGATTGATACCAAACATAAAAGTTCCCAGAGAGACTATTAAATCAGTGTTGACCGAATTTTAATAGCACATAATATTTCCATGGGTTGCAAGCAAGTAAACAAGCTTTGACAAATACCTTGTATAAATGGACTTTGAAACAGAAAAGACCGATAAAGACTCAGAAAGGATGCAGAGGCTATTTTCTGGAGGAAAAAAAAAAAAAAAAAAAAAAAAAAAAGGAAAATTTTTTAAAAAAGCATTTTATTGAGTTAAAAAAAAAAAAAAAAAAAAAAAAAAAAAAAAAGAAGGAACATTTTGTAGAACAGCATTTTACTGAGTTAGAATCTTTTTGCATCAGTGATGTGCCATTTCTTGTCTTGGACAGCTCTGCTATAAATGCTATTGGGAAAGCTTTTTAAAAGCCTTAGTGTCATACCTTGTTGGGATCAACTGGGAAAAAATATACTTCAAACATCATGTAAGTGACCTGAAAGAACAATGGAAAGTTTGTCTTGGGTTTAGTCCTCTTTCAGATGAGATATGTACCAACAACTGCTAAAAATGAGATATTCCGTACTACTCTTTTGCAGATTCTTCGTGATAAATACAGGAGGGAAATGCAAGTGCCTCTTCTAATAAATTATATTTGGGATAACAGTGTGAACTTTGAAACAACAAAGTTCAAGAACTGGCAGTAGGGCAGTACTATGTAAATACCTTGCTCCTTTGAGAAGAATTAGTAGTTAGTCTGGAGTCCAGTAGTGTTGATGATGTGCCTAAAAGTGGCTGATGTCCCAAGTGGGAAGTAACCAACCCATAATTTTCCGGATTATACCTTCTCCCTTTTAAGTAAATCTTACCTTGCTTAGACAGCTACTTAGTCTGTGTGGTACTTACTCCTGACAGCACAGCCAGCCCTGGAAGTGTGAGTGTTTTGGCTCAGTGAAAGCCCAATGGAGAGAGATTGTTGTGTGTTGAGAGAGTGCTTACAGTCCTACAGAGCTTTTAGCAGCGCATCTGGGTATAGTGCTTGTCCCTGGAAACAGTGCCTGCTCTGCGTGTCTGTTGCAGTTAGTGAGTTAGTGAACTGCCCAGTTGTCGTTGCACTATATCCACGGCTACAACATGCACAGTCTCTGCTCAGTGCACTTGTGTAATGTTTTGCTGTGAGCAGGTGGTGTATCCACTTTGTGTTGCAAAAGAATTGCTCCATGCCCAAGGGCATGGATTATATCTGATTTTCCACCCATCCAGATCTGCATGTCTGTCTACTCATGTGTGCTATAGATCATTAGTTTTACATCAGTGCTGCTGTTTCTTGGACTCCTGTTGGAGCACAGAACTGTTGCTGTAGTTGTTGTAAAGGATGTAATACTTCAAAATTGGTGTCTCACTCATAATATGTTTTTTTGCTTTGTTTTAGAAATTCCGGTTCTTGAGTCTCTTCTTACCTTACAGCATTCATTGTAAACCAATTGTTTTAAAAGTTTTGCAAGTTGCAGGAGTCTTATGCAGTAGCTGAAGTCTTGTGAGTGTATACTTAATGGCCCTTAGTTCCTCAAAGAATATCTAATATCTAGGGGATTTCATTTCTGCTCAGCCACAGCCTGTGCATATTTGTTGATATTCTGTTTCCAGCACATTTAATAGTTGTCACACCTTGGCACCTTCTTTTTTGACCTCTCCTCTTTGCAGGTGGGACTGTTGTGATGTTTAAGACAATGAGTCTCTCTGGATCTGGTTCAGTTTACACAGGGTCCCTTGGCAGGCAGCTGAGGTCCTGTCTTCCATTAATAATTGTACCTGGTGATGTGGCAAAGGTTTGAGTGTCTGATTTATATCTTCTGTCACAGTAGAAACTCTGCCTGACACTGCAGATGCTGCAGGTACATAAAGAAGGAAGGCTTATTTGGTCGGGTCGTGTGACCTCAGTTATTTACAGTACACTGCTCGGTGGCTTTGGGTTGACACCAGCTTTGGAGAAGAGGTTGTGATGCATTTGCTGCTAGTTTCAATGGCTCTTTGCAGCTCTGCCTGGGCTTGACCAGCTTCTGTGTTGTGAATCCTGTGCTTGGGCAGGCTGGGATGGACTGACTGATAGACACAGAGGGGTCTGCTTCTAAACTCAGTCTGCCATCTTGGAGACTCTCTCCTTAAATTTATAGATGCTTTTAAGAGAGATCTTCTTTGGGAGAGAATAGAGACTTCCTGATTATTATTCTCTTCCACCTTGTATTTCAAATGAAATCTGGTACTTAATTCAATATTCCAGCCTATGGTTTGCCCTGCCCTGCTGGCCAGCTACGATTGATATTCTGTACATGAGCTATAATACGTTTTAAACGATGGTATGACTTGCTTTTCTGAGTTTTCTTATTGGCAACTGCATTTGCTGTTTAGCCTCAAAATGAGGCTAATTATTCCATCTAATTATTAAGTCTAATATTGCTGCTTTATCAGTGCTCCTGAGATTATATGTCAGCTGCAATCAGCTGCCCATTGTTTATACACCCTAGCTGCAAGAATGGCAGCCAGCTTCTGTAGACTGTGCGGATGTAAACTGAGTATCTTTGTAAGCATTAGTCACACCATGGATGACCTCCCCTTCATTACCATTGCTTCATAACATGAATTACTGTTTTCTTCTCTTGAGGTAGCTGTGGTAACGGGTCCCAGAACTGCTCTTTCCCATAACCCTTACATCATCTCCTCTAAGCTGCATATTTATCTTCCTATGAGGCATGACTTTTCCATAGAATATTTCCTGGCCCTTGACACATGCATCCTCAGTTTCGTCCCTCTTTTCCACTGGATCTCTTTTAGCTTTAGCCTGTGTACATGTTCCATCTCAGCGGTCCTTGCTGGGAAAAAGAGAAGGTGCATCACAAATTGCATTTAAACAAGCCCAGGGACAGAAGTTAAATGCTATAAGAATGGCAGTAATGGGTTTAGCCATATGCTCATCCTTTTTCGCCCTGTGGGAATTCTGTCTACTGCTGAAGCAAGAGGGAGAGGGGCTAGGGAAATTCCAGCTGTCATTGAAACATACTCCTCTACTGACGTAGTGAGTAGCAGTGTACCAGGTGGCGTGCAGTGCATTGAGCAGATTCATGATAAAGAGTTCAGCTGAGGCCATCTATTGATTATATAGTAAATCCAACTTTAGAACTTCTAAATTGGGATTGGAGAGGTTCTGGCCGCATGGCACACAGCAGTGATCCATTGTAAACTCACCCTGCCAATTCAGATTTGTTTAAAAGTAGTAAGTTCAACAGCTTAATGTTGTCCTAGCACGCTTTATGTCAGATCAAGTATTGCTTATTCTCACAAAACCAGCATAAAAAGCATTCTGTGGTGTGTACTCTGGTTAATCTGCCAAGAATACCATGGCCTGATCCAGATCAAATTAGTACTGCTGGGTGATCTTGCACAGCCCCGGCATTATTGGTTGTGGACCTGCAGTGACAAATACGTAATAGTAAGTGCTCTTGAGCTCTTGGCAGAGCTCATGCTGTATGTGTTGCTATTCAGTCTGCTTGAGCTGTGGTTAATGCCATGTAGGAAAGCTGGAGAACCACAAAAAACTTTGATGCCGCAGAGGTTAGCATATTTCCTCTTCAATCTTAGCCAGCAGACTGTTTTGACTCTGATGTCTGTGAGAAACGGTTCCCACTTGTTCCTTATTGTTTCTGTAGCTTTCACTGTTTCCAGCATTTGGAGACCAGGAGACCACCCCAAGTCACGAGAATGCCTCTGTCGCAGAGCTTTTCCCCTGCAACACTTACGAACATGGGAGGAGCAGACCAAAGATGAGATTCTTACGCTGTCCATAGGTGCGGTGTAGGATGAAGAGTACCTCAAGACAAGACAGAGGATGTAACATTGCTTAGGCATCCCCATTTCTCATCCCCACACTAGAGTTCCATTTTGACTCACCGTGTGCTGCCAGATCTGTTACCAAAAGAACTGTATTTTCCCATGGTAAATGCCCTCTAACTATGTCCTTTGAGGAAGAGAGTTAGATTATTTTTTTCTCTGATAAATTGCCAGCTTGGCTAGGGCTAACCCTCAGAGTAGCTCATCATTCTGAGGAAATGTTTAAAAAAAAAAAAAGAAAAAGAAAAAAAGGCAGAATAAAACAAAACCCTGCAACCTATTCTGAGTTCAAAATTCCAGTTTGCACGGGCTAGTGGTCATTATCAGATGTTAGTGACAGGACTTGGAATTTGAGTGTCACTGCAGAATAAAAATTTAGGCACTGTTCCTGCTCTGCCTGCTCCTCTGTTTATCAGGCACTGATGTGTTGTGAAGAGATATTTGAACGCTCAGGATGTAGCCACCCTGCTCTGTTACTCTTACAAAACCCGTAGTTTAGGCTATGCGTTATTAAGTATTATCTCTTTGCATACCTGCTTGTAATTTGTTGTGGGTGTTCAAAATGATTTGGACTGTTTTCTAAGCTGAGATAGCTATTCAGTTTCTCTCACGCAGTTCAAATACAGTGGGGCAGTGTCAGAGAGGGTCTGTTGGTTGAGTCCCACTGTCTGTAGCAGAAAGGGAGTGAGCAAAGGTCAGTATTGGAAAGCTGCCTTAGATCCGAGCTGCATGTTCACCTGCGACCTGTCTAACAAAGCCATGTCCTTCTTTTTTTCTAGGCACTCCAAGGAACAGAGGTCTGTCCAGTGGCTTTCTGGATACATGACTTGGAGGTTCAGAAAGGATGGACTTTGAGTTTGAAAGCCACTCTTGCAGTAAGAGAACAATTGCCTAAGCAGTGGATACAAATCATCTCATTTTATTTAGGGTGAACCTGTTTCAAGCTCTTCCCAGCTTTTTCTTTGTCTTTGCTTTGAGTCCGTAATAGCTGCATGGAGACTTTCTGTGTTGGATCTACCAGTACAAACTGTCACAAAGAATTTGGCTGGGACACAAGTGCCTTGTCTGCCAGTAAAGCCTTGGATCCCTGTAAGACAGGTAAAACCTATATCCCAAGCAAAGTGAAGAGGCTGCTTAATTCTCCCCTGCGCTGTTGCTGGTGCTTTGTCCTTGCTGCATTCAGTGCTGCAGAGAGCAGTGCAGGCCTGGAGCACCCAGGTTTCCTCTGGCAACATCTGAGCCAGAGCATGTTTCTGGGCTTTGCTTCAGCCACTAAATTCCCACTTATATGTATAAAAGAGTCATCTAGTTTGTTTATCAGGTCTGGCCTACATTCAAGGTAGTAAGTAAAAAGTGGGATAGAAGTGGTTCAACTAAAGAGACCAAAATAAGGAAAAGGCTTACCTGGGATACTCGAGTTTCATTTCTCCACTCACCTGCTATTGTGCTTTTTGGGTCAGGGAGGACTCTCAGGTAGTCCCCAGGTCTTGATATTCCCCAATGCTCCATCTTGTATGAGGCTGTCACTTTCTTTTAATGATCATATCACTTAACAGCATCCTGAATAGCTCCAGGGGACAATTTGGAGTACATGTATTATACCATATTAAAGCGGGTCTGTACTATTAAGATGCCTGTCCTGGGTGACGAGCAAAATCAGAAAGCATGAGAAAAATACCGGTCAAAAGGGCTCTACTTAAGCAACTTGTGTCACTGCTGGGTTTGTGCAGCTGATCTTTTTTGCCGCTGTCTGCCTCTTGGCCATTCAGAGAATTAAACAATACACAATGGTCCAATGAAGAAATATATTATACCTTCCTGCACTGAAACACCATCCTAATGGTAGCCACATTTTTAAATGGAGCCCTCTCTCCAGTTTAGCTGGTTTAAAAAAAAAAAAAAAAGCTCTCTGTGAGAAAGGAATGCCAAGAAATGAAGAAATGTCAGAGTTAATGCAGCCTTTACATACCTTTAGGTACCTTTAGGTACCTTTGAGTACCAGATAAAAGTGGGATTAACCATCACTGGTGCTGAAGTCCTCAGCCTGGGTCATGAAGCAGAGGGAATTCTGGAGGTCTTCTCTAGCTGACCGAAAAGATGACAAAAGGTGGTCTTGATCCCATTGAATCCTGAATTCTGCCCTGTGTATGTTGCCTGATTTTATGTGGAACACTTCAGCAGCACAGCTACAGACTCTGCTTTCTGTGGAACAAGAAGGAGCAAATCTACTTGCTAAGCAGAGCCCAACACACAAAACCTGCCCGGGAACTGAGGTACGCACCCAAGCATTGCACCTCAACCTGCCCTGCCTACAGGTCTCAGGCTGTGTCTCGGGCAGCTGTGCGTGAACTGGCAGGCTGCCATTAGTTCCCTTTGGACTGCAGTACAAAGCACACGTGAATGCTTTCCGTGCTGGTTGCTAACCTTAGAGCATCATAACCATAACCTGTTCTGAAAAATGTAAGTGATTGCACTGACCGGGCCCCGGCTGTTCAGCCATATCTTACCAGGCACCCAGCTTTTAAGGGCATAAAGAGAAGACTGCACTTTTCCCTAAAAAAATGACTTGAAATATCCTTTGATAAAGTCTTTGGAAAATTTACATGCAATATTTCATTGTTTATTTTGACAGCAAGAGAAAGAGGGATTTTCAGAAGTTCTAACTAAACATGAAAGATAAAACTGAATGAAAAAAGAGGATGTGGGAAAGATTTTCATAACAAAATCCTTTTCCAAATACTACCTTTTTGTGGCATTTGGGCCAATTTCACGATGTATTATAGTGTGTTTTGATTAGTATTTAGATCATTGAAAGCAATGGAAATGGTAATTACTGGGGAGATGGTTTGGAAAGAGGTAAATACCTTATAATGGGTTAATATAGATATTACCAAATTCACTACTATAGAGGCATGCTTAGAATCCATATTTTCTGAGCATGTCACATCATAAGGTCCTTGCTCTTCCTCTGTATTTACACATATAGACTCACATTTTTTTCCCTTATCAGCTTTCTCATAGTTACTTTCAGCAATCTCTGTGACTATTTTCTATTAAAACTGTATTTGTGTTATTTACAGATACCTCTGTATTATTCCCAAGAAGTTTTTTATGTTGACTTCTTTATTTGTTGTAGTTTATATTTTTCTTTCATGGGTGGCTATAGGTTTCCTGAAATGACATTCCAATTTTAACATCGCAATATAATGTCAGTATTAAAATGTTTGTGAGCAAGAAATGCACTAAGATAATTTAAGCCTCAGAAAATGAAAAGGAGGCTATTATAAATGAAGTGGCTCCTCTGCGGTCAGGCAGGATGCTTTTTGTCGCTTTTTGTCCTTGGTCCTTTTAGGGCTTTTATTTCTTGTAGAATGACCCAAAAGGGTATCAGCAGATGACTGCTTACTGAGTTCTTTCTAACCTAGGGTATCACAGTGATCCATTCCTGCCTCCCCGAGGCAGCTGGCCAGGAAGTATACCACTTTATCCCAGCTGAAGGGAAAAGCCAGGGATGTTGTCAAAACTAAATACAGGCTCAGCACTTGCTGGGGCACATGAGGAAGCTGGCATTCAGCCACGTACGTCCCAGGCTTTACACAAGCTGAGATCTTGTGCACGCACCTCTGAAAGGCTTGACCTCTCATCTTGTAATGGAGTGCTTCTAAAGCATTCACATACTGTAGGAAACAAAGCCCAGCCCTCACCTCACTGATCTTGTAACCTGAGTACATGTTAAGAAAATGAGCAGATGCAAAACTAAAGGTAGCGTCCAGCTGAGCTTGAGAGTTTGGAATAAGGATAGAGGGAGTAACCACAGCATAGGGGCAATAAGTCACTGCCAGGCGTTATGTGCATGAGGAGGCATCAGTAAGTCTTAAGCAGCGAATTGAAGTTACTTTGTAGATTTTTCTTCACAGGAAGCTTTTCATTTGCAAAAGGAATGTGATAAAAGAGGAAGAAGCAATATTGGAGAGCACCAGCAGCTGGAGAGCCATCTCGTATCTTCTTGGTCAGCCAGAAGCAAGTGCTGACCAGCGTGTGCTTTGAGAGAAGTAGGTAATAGCAAGGTACAGAGTTTGTTTGATGCATTAGGAGAAGAAAGAGGTAGACGAGGGATGTAGAATACATGAAAATACAATAGAGGTGGTAAGTCAGCAAGATAATTTTTACTGCGGTGTGTTAAATGGTTTTGCAGGGAAGGAAAGTATATTTGTTGAAACCAGGAAGAGGAAGCTTCAGTTGTAGACATGTAAGACAATGAAAACCTGAACCAGAGCTTTACCAAAGAAAAAGAGGCTGGATTTTTAAGGCACTATGCGGGAAGAATGAACATGATTTGTGTCAAACAGGTTGCCTCTTCTCTTGCCAGCTGTGCATGTTAAAGAGAACGCTGCTTTTTGCCATTCACAGGTTACTTCTTTTACAAAATTACTGAACATTTCTATGCTTGTTGTTATTTAGAAATGGTTACAATTAAGCTAATCTTATTATTTCAGTTCCCTCTGTTTTGCTTCCTCTTATTGTTCAAATTAGTTCCTCTGCTGGAATCTGCAAGCTTTTGCAACTTTCATTTCACCCGTTATTCCCGATGTAACCATTATGTCAGCATAAAAGTCCTCCAAGCTTGCACACTGTTTTTCTATAGTTCTGTCTTAGGCCATATAAGCTGAAATCCTGTGAGAAGATTTTTGTTCAGGAGCCTAAAACTTTAAGACTACCCAAACTGTGTTCCTCAATTTTTATCCTCTTGTTTATTTCACTACTAAAAGCAAAAGCTCACACAACTGTTGGGCTTTTTTAATTAACCCTGATCTAGCTCCCACTAATGTTCATAGAAATACTTCCTTTCATGTCAGTGAGCCTGATCTGAGTAAAGTTAAAGCCTCGATAATACCAAGCTTACTTCAAGAATCCTAAAGATTGGTGTAATATGAGCAAAGACCAATGCTTATTGTGAGCCATAATGATAATTTTGGTAAGGGACATTCTTTTTAAAAAATTAAACAAAAAAAGAAAGCAGAATGTGTTATGTTCCTACAGCTAATAACCAGGTTTGCTGGAAAAAAAGTTCTCCCTGGAACCATGAGAAATTGCTTAAACTCTCAACTATAGAATCCCCATTTTACCATACGGTACAGAAGAGATGTTTTCTAGTAGGGCAGATATTACTAAGGATTTTCCAAGTGTAGCTTTTACAATATCTTTTGAGCATAAATTGTAGTTGTGTTGGATTTATTCTTGTTATATATAACCTACAATGAAAGAAATAACCCTTCTGGTTTGAAAGCACAAGGGAGGTGATAGGACACACCACACCAGAGGGAGATGATTAGCCAGAGGAACTGTAAGCACCTGAGGCCAGTTGTCTCTCCTGGAGGATGTCAGTGCTGAGAGGAGTCAACACCTGAGTTGTCCTAGGGAAGAAAAGTATGATGCTTTTGGCTTTTGTTTGGTTTAGCAGCTTGTTTCCTTAACAAGATGAGAACAGAAGTTAACTTTGGGCTAGGAATGAACAAAAAGGAATATTTTGTATTGCTTTTCATTCTCAGACAGAAAGGAAATTCTCCAGGTTGCGCTGATGTTTTTGCTGGTGAAAAACATAGATGTGGAAACCCAATGTGACTACAGGGGAGAAGGAAGTAATCTGGGGAAGGTACAAGACAGTACAAGACAGCCTTGCTCTTCTTGTTACAGGGCCTGAGGCTGGGGATCTAAATTACGATATTATGACACAATTCATAAAAATATTCAATAGGACTGATACACAGGGCTGTGGAAGTGAAGGTAGCATATAAGGGCATGCCTTCAAGCCATGGGCTGAAGTTTCTCTTTTGTCTTCACGAGACAATACAAATCCGGGGAAGGTGAACAAAGGTGAGGCTGTGATTCTGCAGTCACTCCGTACTGACACAAGCACAGACTGCTTCCAAAGAGACAGAGCTACACACTTTGACAATAGTCTGCCCTTATATTTGCTCAGGGTAATCAGGGAGTTATTATCTCAGTTAATTCAGGCTTACTTGTTGATAGAAAATAGAATGTTACTCTGGTTTGCATGTAAAAAGAAGCAAAAGCCACAAAGATAACATTTTATAACTCCCTAAGTACATAGGTAAGATTTCTCTTCTAGGTTTAATTTTTTTCAAAACCACTAAGGTGTTTGAGGCAATTTTATCCTACCTGCTAGACCCAATTTTTACATAAATTTGATGGTGAACATCAGCCATCATAACAGCAAAGAAGATGGAGGAGAAGTGATACCGGCAGGTTCGGTTAGCCATGGGAGGCTCTCGCCAACGGGCACTATGCTCACTGTGCCCACGAGAAGAGCAGTTTGTCTGTCCCCTGAGAGGGTGTGCTGGAGCATGCCGGGTGCCTGAACGTGGTTGTGGCACCACCTGCCTCCGTCCCTGCTGTGCTCTGGCAGTAGGATCCAGCTGTGTGGCAAGCTCCAGCCTTTCTCCCTTTCTTGGTACCGATGCTCTGTCCACAGGAAATAGGGATGTGGAACCTCAGCTCCATTCACTGCTGCGGGTTCCCAAGATGCTGTCCCGTCACTGTGCTGACTCTAAAGATCATGTCTTCATGGGCATGGTGCTGCCAGCTTAGAAAGATGCATGGACTTCAGGAGAGGTACAGAATGAATTATTCCATAATTAGCAAAGAAAGGTACAAATCCAGAGAAACCAGCCAGATTACTTGCATGTACTCTTCTGCATGAGTTTTTCATCCACGTAATTCAGAAAATTTAAATCAAACTGAGGAAAGCATTTGTTCTCCTGATCCCTGCATGCAGTTTTTTTCTTTCCTTTCTTGAAATGCAGTCTCTTTTTCCAGTGCAACCAGTTTCTTTCTAATCCTCTATGCGCCCCACGCCTGCCCTTTCTTTCTTCTTGGTAGTGTCCAGTCCTCTTTGATGGTATCCCCTTGAGCAACTTCTTCAGGCCAATGCCTGAAGTGATGCCTCCAGCTGATGTGCTCTTTTGGGAACTGCCTCTCAACATACAAAACATTCAAACAGCGTAAAGAACAGATGAAGCTGTACGCGCTATTGCTAACTACCCAAAGCATACATAATCTGTGATTGGTTGGGTTGGTTTATTTGTTTGTTACCCCTCCTCTGCCATTTCATTTTATACATCTGTATTTATCCATATTAGACACTTTTCTTTCTTATCTGCCCAACACACTTGTACCAGTGCGTGTAGACAGAATACAGCACTATTGCTGATGGAAGCCTGTGCACCAAGTGAACTTGGGAAAGGAGTATGGGCAAAACAGAACTAAAACAAACATGAGACTAGTTCTGAATAAAAGCCTGAAAGAGTAAGAGCCTGGGGGGTGTTTAATTCTGCAGGGCGATATCTATCCTAACACAAAACCTTCCTAGCGCTTCTCTTTTCCTGAAAGAGGGATAGAGCTTGAAATAGTGGAATGGTATCATTAGGCACAACACCATAAATGTCAGGTAAATGGGTCACCACGAAGGAGTTTAGGTCACTGGCTTTAAAGTTTGCAAATACAGTACATAGGAGAACCGTAGGCACTTAGGTGTTCCCTGTTTGCGGTGGCTGACTTGGTGAGGTTTCAAACAAAAGCGAATGCATCAATGTTCTATCTCTTCAACGCTACTTCGCTATACAAAGTGATTGTGCTTTTTCCACCTACAAAGGAGAATAAAACGTTTTTGTCCCACTTTAAAATTTTCTTTTGTGGTGATGCCTGAAGAAGCACTGATAGCAGGCCGCATACCACGATACTGCCTACCTTACTGATCTCTGCTGTCTCTTGTTCTCACCGTCTGTTGATTTGTGTTTTATGAAAGGTGTGAAGCAGAGATTATCTGTGTACAAAACCCAGCAGAGTACACCTTTGATCTGTGACCAGCTTTTATTATCAAACTCATTAAAAATAACATGGAATTCTTTGAGCACAGTTTTTTGTGGAATACTGTTCCCAGGGTGAGTTAGCATATAATTTCCCCAGTACCTAAAGAAGGCTGTTGCTCAACTGGTGCACCGATAGCATTCCTCTTTTCTTCCTGACTACCTGCTATCATGAAACGTGCTGAAAGATAACATGCAAGAGACCTTTCCATCTCTGTCAAGTTGAATTGCAGCTGGCCAGAGGTTCAGAATGATGGAGGGAACTCAGAAATACCAGAACAATGACTTATGTTTTACCTTCAGATCCACTAAGCTAAAAATGGGCTACTTTATTTCCAATTAAGGAAGAATGAAACTGGGATGATACCATAGCAAGCAGTGTGCAAAGCTAGTGTAAAACAGGCCACAGAGCAAAAGTAAGGCTGCCTTACTAAGCTGTAGCTTTAATGCTGTCCTGGGGTGTGGGACTCGTTTTTTTGTTTTGTTTTGGGTTGGGTTTTTTTTTTTTTGAGTGCTGTGAGCATGACTGTTTGGCAATTTTTCAGTCCTAGGATGTAGGCACCTCTTCAGCTTTCCTGCACAGTGTAATGCATTGCCAGTAATGCATCTTTCTGTTAACAGAGGGCAATATATAAAAGCAAACATGCACATATGATGCCTGCTCTTCTCTAAGTGTGAATTCAAGTGTGAATTCCAGCACAACCTGGAATTCTTGTGCTTCATATAAAATCTTGAAGTATCTACAGCCAAATCTGTGATGAGGTACCCCAAATCACCGTCCTTATGAAAACTTGCTTCAGTCCATAACATGTCACTGTCTTCATATTGAGCTTTCTTGGAAGAAAAATCTAGAGGAAGTAAATTGGGTTCTCACTGTCTCCACTTTTTTCCCAGATTCTCAGAAATAGTTCCATTAGAAGGCAAACATTTCAGCTACTTAAAACCTGGGTTTAGAGGATACTGAAGGATTTGCTTTGCTTCATGAGTATGTACTTCAGGTTCCTCAGGCAGAGATGGGAGAAAAAAGTCACACTGCCTCATAGCCTGCAGTGCTAATCCAGCAAATGCTGGGGAGACAGGCCAGCATTTTGTGGTTTCTGGCTGGTTAACCAGCCAGGGGATAACCAATCAAGTAAATAACTACTGATAGTATTTTTTTATCTTTGTTAGATAGATTTCAATTTGGTAGGGATTAAATAGGAAACATCTGAGCATGATCTTTCCTTAAGTGCATAGCAGGCATTGACATTTTGTGCCCTGGGTGAGAGAAGAGTTCCCATTTGTCATCACTACTGCAGTGCTGCTGTTGACCGCGGCTGCATCTCTTGTCCCTCTACAGCAGTTGCAGTGTATGCAACAGCAGCCAGCAGCACTGTAACATAAATGTCTCCAAAATTGTACTTACCTATTACTTACATAATTACCTATACAACTTTTTCTATAAAAGAGGGGAAAAGATTTCATTATTACTTTCTTTAAATAGATGAAATTTCCATAATAATCCTGAAAGTTCCTTTACCTTTGATTTAACGAAAGCAGGAAAGGCCTGGATAGTCATTAAATCAGCCATCCGCTGGTAGAAGGAGCTTGGTACCGCAGCAGAGATTCGATGCTCTAGTTAAAAAGTCTCAAGCCATTAGAATTTTCCATTATGAAAACAGAATGTTTGTTTGCCTCACAATTATGATGTTATCTAGACTTGTCTTGTATTATCACAGACATGTGGAAATTAATTGGGGGAGCGGGGGGCAGGAATTTAGAATGTGTTCTTTTATGCCATTCTTTTTTGGGAAGGTGGGGAAAAAAAGAGCACTGACCCTTTAAAGGTCCTAAAATTTGTTTCCAATGCTTTTATATTGAATCCTGGTACCTGGCTTTTTTTTTCCCCCATCAGAAAAAAAAAAAAAGGCATCTGCATTTCTTATCTTCCTTAAGAGGTACAATCCTATAGAAGCTATAAAGGACTTAAAGTCTCTGCTTACACTACAAATTCTTCCAATTTTCTGGGTGTAGGGCTTTGTACCACTGCCTGTATTTTCTCTGAGCAACCTATTCGGGGTTGGTTTCCATTTCAAAAAACCTCTTCCATTTGAAAACACTGTTTCTTTTGTTCCTTTCTAAATATTTCTTGGAGGTCATATTTCTAAATCATGTAGGCAAATCTCAACAAAAAAAGTAGATCCTATCAGGAGTCAAAGTCACAGAAACAGTATTCTCTGAGTGGTATCTGGGCATGTTACTATTTCATATAAAGGCAAGAAGGTAATACAGTCCCAAGTACTTAGGAAGTCCTGTTGAGAAGAATTGCAGAACTGAAGAATAGAGAAGTCATTTGATGACTGTGTTTTCAGCTGCAATCTGCAGTACAAAATTATCTTACTTCATATCTTCTTTTCAAGGTCGATTAGAGAGAGAGAGAGAGAGTGTGTGTGTGTGTGTATATATGTATTTGTAAGGTATTGGGCTGGACTGTAATTGGTACATGATGACTTGGCAATAACGAATACTGAGATTCAGTAAATGAGCATGTGAGACGGTATTTTTGCTCCTTTGTGAGCAAAGCTCCCTTTCTTAATTAGCAGAGAGGTCCTCTTCTGAATTGCCTTTTAGAGGAGCCCTTTTCTCCCTACTAAGAGCCCAGCCTCCTGATTTTGACATCACGATTAAGTCTCCAAAATTGGCATACACTAGGATAAACGTCTGTATAAACAGACACTTATGTGTGTAAGCCTGTGCATGTTGAAACTAATTCTGAAAATAAACTCTCCTGAAGCAGACACCGCTTATTTCACACGTCGCAGTTCACTTCACCTGAAACCACCTTTTTCAATTCTTCCGTGTGGTTGTGATTCACCAAAGAATGTTACAGAACTAGGCTATATCTGAGTGGCAGAACTTGGGCATGGTCCCATCCTCACACAGTTAGGTGCACATCCAGTCACATCCCAACTTATATCAACCTAGAGAGCGTGGATTTACAGTTTAGTTTCTGATGCAGGATTTTTGGTAAGTTTATGATTTGAGAATAAATTTGCTAATATTTTTAGTCTGAAATAACTTGATTGCATTTGTAACTTCTCAAAAGAAATAGTAAGTATCTTTGTCATTAAATATGGAGATATTAGACTGTTCATTTTTCCCTGCACTGACTTTTTTTTTTTTTTTTTTTTTTAACATAGGCCATTTCTTTTTTATCCTATCTGAATTTTCTGTTTGGAAGAAAGAATCTCCACTTGCCTGCCACTGAATTGTCATGGAGCTCATTACCTCCTATGAGATGAGCAGCAGCGTGGAATAATTAAACTTACTTCCTGCTGGCAAGCGGGAAATCTTTCCTCCCGATTCCTTTTGATTTGACCTTTGACTAAACACATTTCTCTTTGCTACATGGATGGTATTTCATCCCCTTGACACAGTGTGTTGCTTTATCCTGGATGAGACAGTGATTTTTACAGCATTGTTTTCAAAACTATGTTTGCAAGAAAGAAAATGTGAGCTTTTATATTGAGTGAAAAAATTTTTGCCTGTGCAAATCCCTGTTAGATGGCAGTAAAATCTGTTTTTTCTGCCTATGTGAATTAATTTCCATAATGGAATTTCTTTGTTTATACAACGTAGTGTTTAATCATCTAAGAATCTAAATCAGAGCTTTCTGGAGTAACCCACAATGTCAAGATAGCTCTTGGGAGGCTTCACAAACACCCAGGAGTTAATTCATACCGAAATGAAGAGGAATAACACTTCTGCTGTAAGTTTTTCCTTAGTTAACAGTAAAAAACAGCCAATCCCTTTAAAAAAAAAAAAAAAAAAAAAGGCAAAAACCCAAAGTGAAAAATAAAAAGGCTGCCAGTCAAAGTGAAACGTAACCTAGTTACAGTATGACATGAGTTTGATTTAGTGGTATCCACAGTCATTGCCTGTGGGTAACTGGCATTTTCTTACAGCAATTTTTCCTCTTTTATTTTTAGGTCATTTGAATGTTTATGAATATGGGCGCCCTATAGACATACATCCGTGAGAAACACTGCATGGGAACCAACAGCACATGCTTACTCATACTGTCTTCATAACATTGTCCAGCTGTGTTTTGTCAGAAAGAAAAACAAGAGGAATGTCATTCCTCAGCCTGCTAGAGGCCAGCCTCTGGGGACCTCTGCTTCTTTTTCCCTGCTCTGTTTCTGCATCTAGTTTTATATTAGTAAAAACAGTCTTAGTATGGCATCTCCTCATCCCCAGGCAAGAAAGTAATATTCCTTTCTTTGATTTCTCACTCTGACCCTATTTTCTTTTTCTTGTTTTTTCAATGGAGACACTTACCTGCCGGGGTTAACAGAGGAAAACATGTGGGCTCGAGCCCCTCTGTAGCAGAGAAGGGAGGATTAAACCAGGCTCTCCCCAATCCTGAGGGCAGTAGCTCATCCAGCACTGACAGGAACACTGCACTGCTTGTGATTCTCCACCTCCAGCCGAAAAAGACTTGTTGGCTGCTCGGTTTGTGAAAGAAAGATACTGGCACCATTCCCCTCTGGAGAACGGATG
The DNA here is from genome assembly GCF_000690535.1 of Cariama cristata. Taxonomy (NCBI): domain Eukaryota; kingdom Metazoa; phylum Chordata; class Aves; order Cariamiformes; family Cariamidae; genus Cariama; species Cariama cristata. The sequence continues at coordinate 51,345 of NW_009615057.1, forward strand.
GAGGTATGTCCCTGAAAATCCCTGAGGAAAATCCCACTTCTCTATGCCATCTTTGTCTTCTGATGCCCATAGGCATTTTCCTGGGGAGCATGGCGTACCATGTGGACACTGCTCGGAGCAACCTTAAATAATCCATAAGATTTCTGCACATGTTTTCATACAGAACTGCATAGCTTTTGTCATTTTTCTATCTAACAAGCCAAAGCATAAGGTCAGTGAGGATATTTTGTGGTTATTGCTGTAACATTGTTGACAAAGGCAAAAAAATGCAGCTTGAAAAACAAGATGAGTCAGGGCATTTCATTGGTTGATTCATGTAAAAATTTTCCTGTATTTAAATGATTCCAGCTAGCGTACAACTTTTGCTTACAAAATAAATCCCGGTTGACTTCTAAAGTGCTACTGGCATGGAGCACAGTTAATACTCCCATGCTCTTGGCTCAAATGTTATTTTTGCGCCACCAGGGAGCTTATAAGTAACATTCTTTTATTATTCTTGACCTTCCAAGAACAGCATGGGAAGATGACAGATGATAAATACATTATCTCCCAGATATAAATGATGATTCCTTAAAATTTGGGCCAAGGCCTCTTTTCAGTCAACAGCAGGCCAAAGATAGGCAGAAAAGCAGAAATTTGAAGAATTTTAATGAGGCTTACACTACCCCAAATGCTGCTTTTTGTTGTTTTTCACCAGTGTCTGTGCCACTGAGTATTTTGGAATCGAGGTTTCCAAATCACTAAAACATAAATGTTTTAGTTAGCAGATGCTGCTAACCATAGAGAGGTTTGTGAAATAATGAGTCAGTCTTTAACTAAGGAAAGCATAGACATTTGAACATCCATTGATGATACAGGCAAGCTATGGGCGATGCAAAGAGGACATACCATGCCACTGACGTGTTTGAGCTGCTGCTAAACTTGGAAACTCACTCATTGAAACATCTGAGCTGGATCTTCCAAACATTCTGCTCTTGGTGAAGTCCCAGCATGCTTTCTCTCAGTTTCTGCCTTTCATGGCTATAGAGATTAGAAAAATGGATTACCGAGTCTAGAGGAAACTCAAGAAAAGCACCGTGTGAACCTCAATTTTCACCATTTCTCAAAACTGGATTTAATATTGAAGATTGAAGCTTGCATTTCTGAGTGATATCTAAACACCTTAAAAATGCCAAAGGGCAGTAATAACATTAAAATACTGTAAAAGGGAGGAAAGTTCAGGTGAAGCAGTATCACTAAGACGGTTGTTCTCTCATGGAAATTCTTGTACAATTTTGGGAAACTGCTGCCTTGAACAGCTGACAAGGTATTTAGCCAGTTTATATCTGCTATGTTCCTTCTGTCAGGACAAATTTTGTAATTTTTATTTTTAAGTATCAACAATACTGAACTGTATATAAGAGGAGTCTGAACTGTATATAAGAGGAGTGGGCATAACTCATAACTGTGCTTAAAAATGAAGTGGAAAATCCCACAGCCAGTAACATAATGTTGACTTGAAAGCACATTTTTGTATACAAATAGAATTTCCTACTTTCTAAAAATGTGTTCCAAAGCATATTAAAAGGTGTAGCTTTGCAATTGAAGCTGACTCGTAGGCAATAGAACTGAGGTAAAGTTAACTAGCGGTATATCAACACAAGATACTAAAAGAACCTGCTAAATAGGGCAGTGATGAATAACAGAATTCTGAGGAAAGTTAAGGATGAAATGTCCAACTTGCTAAGTTCCCCCCCTCAAAAAAAAGAAACAAAAACCCCCCTTTATTTCTAGTCCTGTTACAGCTAGCTATTATTTACAAAAGGATTTTAGATGGGTTTTTTTGTGGTGCTGTGGGTGTTTTTTTCATTAAAATCACTGTAAATTGAAGATCAGTGAGCTTTGCTTCAATATAAAAGAAGTTAGATAAAATGATAAGTAAATTTAGTTTTAAACAATGTAGTCCTGAGTTAGAGTGGCTTCTTAACAGAAAATAAAAGGGAGCTCCAAAGATCACGAGTTAAAAATGTAAGAGAAAATAATCTTAGGAGAAACACAAAGCACACAATTGACCTCTGACAGATACTCAGTATTCAAAAAGATATAGTTTACCTTAATTTATTAGACACTTAAAAGGGATATAAATTCTCATACTTCAGAGTTAAGCCCAATTTCTAATGACCAGAACAAAGAAAAGAAAATTTCACTGTATATACCTGTCATTTCTTCATTGCCCATAAGGTAAATTCTTGGGATTTTTCTCCAGTACGAAGTTCTGTCAGGAGCAGATTGCTGGGGCTGATTCTGGCTGGTAAGTCAAGTTACACTTCTGCTGGGCAAGTAGCTGCAAGCTAAAGTAGATACGGTGCAGAAACAGAAAAGATGAGAAAAGGAAACAAATATTTCCCGTTTCAAGAAACTGGTTACAGCATCAGCATGTCTTTTAGGAAATCTTTGCACCTCTGCTGTCCTCCTAAGATGCCCTAGTTCAGCCACTAGAAAGAAGACACATCCCAAGTGCCCCATTAGCAAAGAGAGGAATTGGGAAGCGCACACAGAAGAAAGCGGGATCCCACAGGCCCTTTTGTATTTTTTGTGCTTTGCACAGGATTCACATCAAAGGGAGTTTTACTTTAAAGATATGTTTCTTGTTTCTAAAAAACCTTCTTTGTGAGAATGCTAATAATCTTTCCATAGCAAGGAATTTTTTTTTTTTTTTAAGCTTTGGCCAATGATCCAGTTTTTCCAGCTCCATTCCAATAAAGTTAGTCTTCTGAAGTCCCCAAGTGCACAAACAAGATAGACTGTAGTAAATCATCTAACAGCAGATTCTTATTTCTCTGCAGTCACAAGCAACATATTTTTATCCATGTATCCAGCAGCAAAAGCTCTCATATGATAATTTTTACCCCCTTTACTTCCTTTTCTTCTCCTTCCTTTGTATTCATCTCAGTGTATTTAAAGCAAGAGACACATGGTTGTGTATATGCATTCATACTGGAAAGCTGAAAAGCACACCTGCTACACCCACCACAGAAAACCAGAGAGTAGGGCTGGCTTAGGCTATATTCAGGCTGGTCTGTTTTCCTAGGAACAGCACCTGAGAAGAGAACCGGTCTAGAGAGGACCAGTCAGGTTGCTCTCAGCAGGATGGTTTGCTGGGTCACGTTGGCTGTTACCACCGTTTCTTTAATTGCCTACCTGCCTTATAAAAGGCACCCACAGCTATCATGGACCCCTTGTAGTCAGTTGAGTAAGCACAGCTTCTAGTTTTTAATGTGATTCCTTTCATAGCTTTCAATTTTCCTGTCAAGTCAGAATTAACATTTTGGTAATACTTTCACGTACTGTCTTCCAGGGGCTTATACCCATTTACTTTTTTGAAAAGCTGCTGAGTCAAATTAAAATTCTTACAGATCTTTGGTTCCCTGGTACCTAAGTTGCTCTTGAAAACTTTAAGCTGTAACTTGTTACATAAAAAAAAAAAAAAAGCACAGTTTATATGTGCGATTTTAACAAAAAAAAATGATACTGAAGTAGCAAATTTTGACATTCATCCCACTTAAAGCAGCAGGATTAAAACACAAATGGGCCTAAGGTGTGTGTAAGCATTGCAATCGGAGCAGGCAACTCTGTAATTCAATCATAGCTATGGTGCAGAAAATTTCATCTCAAGTAAGAATTGGAATATTGAAGAAAGTATTTTAATTTTCTAATACCTCATGTAATACAGAAGGAAGCAGCCCTGGAATGCACATCTGAGACTGCATAATCCGGGAATTAGCTAAAGAGACAATGGCAGTAAAGATTCTTTATTTCAAAAAGCTGAGTGCTCAATCCACACAAAAACCGTTAAGAAAGTGCTACAAAAGATGAAGTGAACAAACTGCTGGCCATGTAATTATTCTCCCAGCAGGCTCATGAAACAATTCCCAGCATGCCCTCCTGCCTCTTCTGGGGATGTTTTGACTAAATCTAACAAAATAATGGCTGCAGTCACCTCCTTTTACAGTCACTTGCGATACAAATTGGACGCAGTTTCAAGTCCTTGAAGGAATTGATGGTTCTCATCAGCAGTATTTGACTGGCAGACGCAAACCGCCTGGCAGACATGCAAACTTTTTGAAGGCAATTGGAAAAAAAGTCCATTTTTTTCTAGACTGAGAAATCCTCAGGGAGGAAGCGTGCTGAAATACGCACTTTTGCTATGTTTCTTTTTAAGAGGAAAGGGATTTTTTTTAATATAATTTTAGGTTATTTTAGGAAAAGGTATCAATGCTTTTGGAACCTTCTCAGGCAAATCACTCTGTTCTCTCTTCTTTAGCATGGGCATCATCTTTGTCCTCATTAGGAATAAGCCGGTTGAGTAAAACTAACTTCAGAAGCTGTTTCAAGGCACTTGTCCATTCATTACATCTTTTAATCCTAGTCATAAATATATATTGTTTTCAAAATTTGCTTCCAAAAATTGAAGTAGAACTCAAAGTTTAATTACCACAATTCTTTAACATGAAAATGATTCTCAGCTTTAACACACCTTGGTGAGACTTGACCTGCTAATATAAATGTTTCTTTCATCTTCTCCATGACAAACCCAGAAAGTAACCTAGAGCCAGAGCTTCACAGTTAGTTAGGTCTCTCGCACCCACTGGCCTCACAGCACAGTTTTGATAGCTATAGATGTGTTTTATGTCAGAGTAGCATATAACAATGGCAGCAATTTCGGCAACTTGTAGGTTTTAATGTAGAAAAAGATGTAACATCTCCCAGAAGGATAACCGTATGATAAAGTTGCAAGGTGAGGTGTGATTTCTCTGAGTCTTTTTGTGCACTATCAGACATAAACATAAAGCAGTCTTCCGACTCCTTTAGGTCATAAGAAGTTGAAAAAAAAAAAAGATGGATTGCCCTTCTCATTGTACAGAAGTCTGTTAGTCTCCACTAACAATCAGCAGTAGGAGTTCACATAGCTCTTAGTCAGATTTTCTGGATTTGAACAAGGAACATCTTTGAAATCTGCTTTTACTGTCCGACCTGAGCTTCGGAGCACCTCACCTTCATTGTCTCAAATACAAGGCTGTGTGCCTTTCTGTTAGTGGGAGAGAAGGCACCACCTAAAATATCTGAGTAAGATCATGGTGGTCAAGATGGAAAGTTGATCTGTTGTCACAACGAAGCTGACAGAGTACACTGGGCATCCATGAGACTTCAGGGTAGAACTGGTAGGAGATCCCATCTAGGTTTGGAGGGCTACAGCAAGAGGCTTTAGCCAAAATGTATTAAGAACCTGTCCACCACTGGAGATTTCTGGTAATGTTGGACAGGCATCAAAATGCCTTTCTCCCTCTACAGCCATGGAGCTGAAGCAGTACTTGTGGCATAAGTCAAAATGGTCCTGTTGGAATCAGTTATCTCTGAGAGAGAAGTAAAACATGGTTCCTACTGTGTGTGCCATCTATGTCTTGTCATACTTTTGTGGGGGAGAGGAGTTATGCATCTCTTGGTGTTTCTGATTGTTTCACAAATTTATGTCCTTTAAGGTGAGAAAGGACCATTAGCCTCTCCCTCTGTCTCTCCTGACTGTGCCTCACATGGGTCACAGCATCTCATTACCAGTGCAGCAAGGCATAGGACTTGCAAGTTAGGAATAAGGACAAAAGAAGTCAGCCAGAATTAAAGCCCTGGGATGTCCCTCCTGCTGCGTCCCCGGTGTTTGGTGACTGCCCATCCGGCACTGGCAGTGAACCCACTCCTCTTCCAGCCCAGGCAAGAGGCACCGGCTGCCCAGTTCTAGGTACTCCTAGGGAGGGAGGGAGCTATGCTTCCAGAAATATTTGCTTGTGAAAAGATTACAAAGTGGAAAATGGTATCTTAAAAACCCCTTCAGATCACCAAATCCTCATAAAGGGGAATATTTTAGTTTTGTTCTTTATTTTTTTTCCTGGACACTACCTGGTTTACAAGCGTAGGATAGCTGAAAAATCCAACTTGCCTTTGGAGAAAGCTGTTTTCACTGGTGACAAATCAAAATGTTAGACTTATTCAAAACATGACATTTGCATGTCTAAGTGGATAGATCTGTTTCAGTGTGTGAGTTAGAAAGTCTGCTCTCATCTGTCATTGAGTTTATGGAAGTGTATCTTCTTGGAACAGGCTTCTCTTTTTTTCAAGGTCCTTACCCACAAACTTCGCCATCTGAAGTTACAAAATCAGTACTGTGTTGACAGTTTACCATGGTTTTTACAGTCTTTAGGGTAGTATGCTGGATAATGAATGCTTTGCTCCAGATTTCATTGTAAAATCAAGTTAACAACAGGGTCATCCAGAATATTCCTCCTTTACACTACTTCAAGAATTGCAAATATTCTTTCTATACTAACAAGCAAATAGAAATATGATCCCTAGCTTTTGTGAAGCTAAACTCTATTTGAGATAACTGGCAATTTCCTGCATCTTCTGGAAAGATTCCTTATCTTCTTCAGTCCTCAAGAGATCTGTTTCTCCTTCATCTGGCCTGCCCCACCACCTTTTCCTGGTCACATTTGCTATGTAATCGTTGCCTCTGTCTCCACTGTTCCCTCTCGTTCTGGATCTAACAAAGCCAGCCCTGAGACCAAGTTAATTAACTTGAGCGTATGGCTGCAACGCTTCCCAGATCTCCTGCCTGCAGGAGCACAGGTCCTGCAGGACTTGTCTGCTTATCGTGGTCAGAGATAACACGCTGCACCACAGTCCCAGGCTTTTCGCTGTCCCCAAAAAAGGACATTTTACTATTCCCACTGAATTCAGTAGAGCCAGAATTTGACAGCTGCTCCTTCTGCTCAGTCCCCAGAAACTTGTGACTGTAGGTATAGCATCATGGGTTCAGGCTGGACAATTTCTTCTGTCAGGATGGTCAGGAGCAGGGGTTACAGTGGTGATGAAAGGTGTGAGGAGACAAGTCCTCACCTCCTTCCTCACTGTCGCAGGGACCCAGCCCCACTCCATCTCTGCCTGCTGCAGCTGAAGGCAGAGCCAATCCCTCCATCTTTCCAGCCTTACAGTCATTCTCCTCGGGTCCCAAAGGCATTGACCTACTGTTTTATCTGAAAACTTCTGGTTTAAGATGTGGTCTAGGAAAAAGAGCATTCCTTTTCTTTGGGGCATATATTTCCCCCTGCACATCTCATTACAGCCTGGTCTGTTTAAACATCAAAAGTGCTTGTGTAAATATATACAACGAGGCTAAGTGATTAGAATAATCTAATGCAAATTTCAAAGACTCGGAGCAGATCTGAGAAACCAACGCTGTCATAAGTTTTATTTCCACAGCATGAATGGAAACAATATAACTAAAATACAGGTTGTACTTCAAAGAAAATCAGTGTTGAAATTCTAATAAGTAAGAGGATTGCTCCCAGGTGGGGAGGGGAACATGGCAGGTGGGGGGAATACATTTTCCCTGGCTGTAGAAGCATTTTATTTGTTCATAAATGCCTTTAAAATGTAATAACATCTCCACAAGCAATGAGGCACTCTTTTTTCCATTAACTTTTGCTGTATACTACTTTCACACATCCTCATTCGTCCCCTGAGCCCGACTTCAGCTTCACAGGCAGTCCCTCCCCGGGCCATCACCCTGACCTCTCTCCATGGCCACCACAACCGCTGAGAGCAGGAGCCATCTAAAGGCATCCCAGGGAAGAGAAGCTGAGTCTCCCACCTCCTTTCCCTCTGCATTATCCACTGAGACCCAGAGTAGCTCCACAGCCCAAAGTGCTCATTTCCTCCATCATCACCACTTCCACCCAAAGCGCAGTGGGCACCTCATCAGGGAGCTGTTGGAGAGGTGGCACATCAAGGCTAGCAGTATGCCTTTTTTTTAATGCTGAGGACAGGCATTTTCATGAGGAAAAAAGGTACATTTTCAGATCAGTAATAGGTGAACAGTTCAGAAATAAAAGCCTTTCCCTCAGAAATGCAAATCATCTGAACAGCTTTAACATCTTCAGGGCTCTAATGATCTTAAAGCACTGTCTTTTTGCTGTCTGCAAAGCAACTGTAGCTTGACCTGCGAAGGACAATTTCAGTTCAGGTGACCTGGGGAAGCAATAAAAATGCAAAGACAAAATGGAAAGAAATATTTATTCGAACACTCATGGTACTATTTTTTTTTATTTGCATCATAGAGATCATCGACCAGTTCTGTATGATCTTTCCACTCCCTAGAAATTGCAATGTTCCACTGTAGCAAATGCACAGAGTTTAAGGTCAATGTCGGTCATAAAACACCTACAGGTACAATCTAAGCATTTGCAATTATGGGCAAAACAAGGAAAAAGGTACTTTGTACTCCATCTGGAATTCTACTCACTCTGTACACAGTGTTAATAAAATACAGATGCAACTCAGGCCAGTGGTAATCGAAAGTCATTAACATCAGAAGCTGTTCAGTGGCCTGCATGAATTGTATTTTGTTGGTCTTAGCCCAGTGCCCATCAGACAGACAGCTACATTACAGCCAGAACCTTCGTGTCATTGGCAAGGACCAAGGGCTGTAACACATTTTCTCACTGAATTCCCCTTTTGGAAGTAGAACTGATCGCTTTTGGACATCATGGGGTCCCTCCTCCCTGGCACCACTCGTACTCCTAACATTCGTGGTCTCTGAGGGCAGAAGGTCCATCTGCAGGGCTGCTGGGTAAATAATAAAATGCAAATATGCATGGGCCAACTGAGAAAGCCATGACTGATGTAAGAGCAGCAAGTAAAAACAATTAGCCTGTCTGTTTTATGCGGAGCGGGGTGGTACCTTTTCACCACCTGCCCACCCAGAATCAGTCCCCTGTGCTGACTGCAAAGGCACTGCTGCAGAGTGAAGAGACAGTGTGCCTGCAAAGCAGCTCTCTGGGGCCACGGTCAGGGCTTTGCTATCTAAGAGAACTCTAATCAATTAGAAGAAAAAGATTTGTAAGCACACTTCTCTTCTCTGCCGCACAACTTCTCCCTAACCTACCTGTGATTTTTCTCCATAGGAGGCTGCTAAATTCAGAGCTTAATACTGAGGCAGCATCTCCCATACCACTCTCTCTGGTTTGTCCTGCTCTCCATAAACCAGCCTTTACTCGCATCGGGCATGAGGGAGACACCAGTTTCCAGGCCACATTTTGCAGGATCACCCTTTCTGAGATACAGTCATTTGCTGCCAGTGGAGCGTGCCTTAGCCCTCCGCTCAGCCCAGCTTTTGAGCCTCGTTGGATCCATATGCTTCGAATGATCACGGTGATTTTTCTCCTAGCTTCTGCATGGGTATGACTTGTGGCTATCTCATCCATGCAACGATGGCCATATGCTCTTGGGTACCAGCAGGAGCAAGAGATTATGATCTTCAGAGAACTGTGTCTGTCATTAGCGCAGCTGCCACCGTAACAGTACAGGGCTGGTGAGCTTCGAATTTTCCTGTTAAGACTCTGTTCTTCTGTGATGTGACCTTTTGCACTCAGATTTGTCATGCACCTCACAGATTGGAAATCATATCCCGAGCCATTAAATCCCCCAGTCCTAGCTCAACTACTGTGCTTTGTAGAAAAAATGCTTGAAGACATTTCCATGAAAATACAAGTAAATTTGTTTTTTAAGGCTGTAAGGATCTGGAAATATGTATTCGTTCACTGAGATGCTTTAAAAAGGGTACCAGGCTTAGCTAGTGAAAATAAAATAGGTCTGATTTATGCAGTAATACAGTAAAAAGGCTGTGCAGGAAAAAATGCAAACAATCATTTTATGTATGTTTATGCACATTAACTCGCTAAGTGATTATACAGTCTCTATCATCTAGATTTTCATGGGGTTTTGTAATGCTTCAAAGGAATATAGCTACAAATAGACAAGTATAAGTTTCATTTTTCTCATTTCAGTAACAGCAAATGCATATTTTTGCTTTCAGAAGCTGCCTCTTCTGTCAGTTGTACTTACATTTTTGTCTGCTTTTACGCTGATATAATTCCACTGACGTCTGCTACAGCAAACCTTCATGCTTGATAAATGTGTGAGCAAGAAGAGGATCAGGGTCATACTAAACAAACAAGTGTCAATCATCAAGCAGTAAGTGAGATTTTTAGCCTGCTCAGAGAAAAGGTAAGTGGAAGGACCTTTGTATAAATCTTCCTCCATGCTCAAAGGTAATATGTGGATGGCTTTATCTAAATAAAAGCGCTTTTTTTGCCTTCTTTTTTCCCTGCATGCTCTCAGATGAAATGGTATTGAAAAGGCTAAAACCACTGACATTTTGGTGTTCTGAAAGAGTGAGAATGCAAGCTAGAAATTAATGGAAATGCTCCCCTAAGTATATGATCTATTAAGTTGTTTTGCAATGCTGAGAAATGAAGCATAGAGTATTTTGTTAAAGTCAATATCCCATGGGGGTGAGAGCAATATTAGGATCTTTCACTGCGACAGGCCAAGCCCTGCCAGTAAGCATGTAGGTATAAATCCAGACTACTTCCAGTTTAGTTAAAGGTACCTCCCTGAATTCACACCAATGCAGCTGAGGACTAACCCAGGGCTGGTACCCCCAGTTCGGATGTCTCCGGGCTGGTGTGCCCGACACGCTGAACCAGCCGGTGACGGCTCACTGGCCTGTGTGCAGAGAACTTCAGCCAGATGCGTTGATATAGGAGCAATGTAGGACATCACGGACTCCTCCTGCCCGCTCCCAAGTGATGGATACCTTGTTCAGCGCTAGGATTTAATGTAGTTTTCTGAGTGACTTTTGTTTTATTCTGACTGCACGGAGTTGCTTACCCTTTCATGAAAATAAGATATCCATTCAGTGAAGAAAAGAGGTTGCATTATTCTGCAAACAGCGTTTATAAAATTCAGTCATTAATGATTCGCCAACAGCTCTAGCACCGACGGATGTTGCTTACCCTTTCATGAAAATAAGATATCCATTCAGTGGAGAAAAGAGGTTGCATTATTATTCTGCAAACAGCGTTTATAAAATTCAGTCATTAATGCTTCGCCCACAGCTCTAGCACCGAAGGATGGCGTTTCACTCTGTCCTGGCAGAACAGATCAATTACCAGTTTCCACTGGTACGTCTCTTGATGTGCTGCTGCCTTGCTCCTCCAACTACTGACTACCTTGATACTGCAGTTGCATTGCTCAGCAGTTTCTGCTCGCTCTGCCAGGCATTTAGCCATTCTGTTGGTGTTCGAGCATATTTTCTCGTGCTTTGCCTACAGACCTGACAGGCAGGAAAAGGACCTCCCAGACTCGGCCTGAGATGGATCTGAACTGGTGTTTTCAGGGGTGCTCAGCTGCAGCAGGTTTTCTTTTCAAACGCAACTCAAAGGATGAAATAAAGAAAAATAACTCTCGGGGGGGGTGGGGTGTTCTTCACATTGTGTATCTGAAACCTGAATAAAAAGATAAACCAGGCATTAAAAAGTGCCACCTTCAAAATACTGTTGGCACTGACAGAACGAGACTGATCAATGGTGTTTTGTTGCTACAAGGGAAGCTTTAATTGGAGCTGTTTCCCCTTGGTCTGCCGCCAGCGACAGTAGCAGAGGTCTCTGAGGAGCTCAGGAGGGAAGGCGAAGGAGCCTGGAGGAACTCCTTTGTGGCGGTGACTACAGACCAAGAGAAACCTCTCAGCCATGTACGTTTTTTACAGCCAAAATATGAAAAGCAGGCAATATGCTGTTGGAAACAAAGGCAACTCAAGCCTCAAATACCCTTTTAATAGTATTCTGTCTTCAGGTTTCGTGAAATGGCAGGGGAGATGAAACACATCTGAAGGCAGTTTGATACCTCTCCATCTTTCCCTCTGCAGTTGGCATACTGCGATCTAAAGAGCAGCAGAATTACAAAGCCACGGTTGCCCAGGGCAAGGGCTCTCTCCGCATTGTCAGTTCAAGAAAAGATACGACCTCAGCAGTTTTGCCCTAGTGAGAAGTCTTACCCAAGCACAACAAAAAGTTTGTCTGTGAAAGTTAGCGTGCCTCGGCCTGGGATTTCCCGGACGACCCCCACACTAGAGGTGCAGCAAGTGTGACTCTTCCAAAAACCGACATGTGCGATGCACTCCTGGAGTGCACGCGTATGGGTCCTGCGCAGAGAGAGCGATGCTCCCAGAGCACAGCAAACTTGCTCTCCTTCCCCCCCAGGACCAAGTAGTGCGTGCACAGCAAGTGCTGGCCTGGCTTGGGCTTTTTCAGAGGAGACTTCAGCCCTGCTTTAGGGCACCCCAAGCCCGTGACCCAGGACTGTGCCGTCTTGTACAGACATACCCAAAGGAGCTTCCACCCACCCAGCTCAGTCGCTGCATGCTGCTGGGGCACCACCTTGGGCTCAGGAAGCTGGGGGCTCATCCACTGCCTCTGGGCTGGTTTTTTATCACTTCACAGCTGGATCAGGTTTGTTTGCACAACCTAAACCCACACAGGTGAACCGCGCAGCTGCCCTACTCCAGTTAGTACCTCTCAGGCAGTAAAGGAGTTACACTGAAGTTGGCAGGACTGCTGGTGTGACCGACAATTGCATTTAATAAGGGGTAGAGTAAGGAGCCCTGTCATTTCACAGGCTTAAAGGAACTTTGTCTTTCCAGTCACACACTCTTTGAAGCAATGATTTTTAATTTTTCTTCTGGAAATAAAACACATGCTTTTAATAAACAAGCAGAGCCCTTGGGTGTTGCATCTTTTTAACCAGATGATAGTGTGGCTAGAAACCATCTCTCAATATGATAACTTTTGCCTTATCTCTGAAGTAACACATTTACCTGATCAATCAAATATAAAAATACAATTTTAAATGGCTACATTTTGGGTTTCTGAAATTCACTACGTCTTTAGACGGTTGCTCTTCTCCCCTAAGCTGCAGTATAATTTTGCTTAATAACCTTCTCCTTCACCTTACAGTATAGTCCCATCAAGACTCCTTTCCTTTAAAAGAAACTGATTTGATTTTTTGGCTGCTGGGGGGTGAGGAGAAGGAAAAACTGAATTTGGAGAGGAAGTGGGATTGCTTTTGTGTTTTGCTTTTCTTTCCGTGCATATAAAATTTAGACAACAAGTAAACCTTTCCCATCTGTGACTACGCAGAAGTAGGTTACATTGCCTAGAGCAATTGCAGTAACTCACTTGCCACATTTATAGAACTCTCTGCTTTATTAGTTTTATGCTGATAACTTTATGGTTACTTCCAAGGCATATAAAAAGTAGGTAATTGAAATCACAAAGGTAGCTTAATACCTGAGTTACCATGTAATCTCCTGGATGCATCTGCAACTAGATTAATACTATGTTAGCTCTTTCAACTGGCCAGTGGTAGAGGTTATGTATTAAGTAACTGACTGTTTTCCATGTAAATCGGACAAGGGACAGAAGGAATTCTTTTCCTGACAGTGCAAGTTCTGTAATATTTAGGAGCACTAATTCAAGACCACCTGGTCAGAAGCTACTCTTCTACTGATAAAGGAGCAAGAGGTTAAACTGGGATCCTAATGTTTGGGGTAGTGGCATTAGTGAAAGCAGAAAATCTTACGAATCTGCTGGATCTTCAAAGCGTTAAAGAACTTGGGTTTATTTCTACCAAAAGCTAGTGCTTTCATGGCTTACAGGCACAGATGGAGAAACAGCTTTCACCATTTCAGCCACGGTGAAACATTTCACCGTGGCTAACAGAATGCAAAAGTGAAATTAAAGACTTCTCTTTCCATGGCAGAAATAAGAATGAAGACCACGGATTTCTGGCGCAACTAGATCTCAGGATTAATCTGAACCAACTAAGGATGGCATGCAATTCCAACACCTCAAAATCAATCACAGTATACAACAGACCTGGAAATTCCTTCTCCTGGCACCTCTACTGAAGCTTCCACATCTTCAAAAGATATTCCTTCGGTCAAGCATCATATTGAGTTCCTGTTCCCTGCAGAGTGTGGCCGTCACAGCAAACACTTCATCCAGGGTGGCATAAATTGCCAGTGAAGATGGTAACAGAGGTCTCACGATATGTGAAAGCTGAGTTTGGAAAAACTGGTTTCAGATTGGGCCCTTAAAAACCATGTAAAGCATTTTGTTGTTCATACAAGAACACTTGGAAGTGGATACTTGGTATCTCTAACTTTCCCAAGATCAATCGCACAACTCCTTTAATTTAAATGACAGGAAATTATCGTTTGCTTGTTTCCTACACTAAACACAGAGGCAATCTGACCTGAGTCTTAAGGGAGGGGTTTTTTAAACCGCAGCAACTAATTTAACATTTATTAATTTTGAGTCTCAGAAGGTGGAAAGTCCTGTTGTTAGCAGAAAACCAAAGCAGGCAAACAGCTTTTTGTGCTGGTCTTTCTGTTCAGCTTCAGAGAGAAATGTTGTGTGCTGTTAGCTTCAGTTTGCAAGGCTCTGTGCAGCGACATTGCTTGAGGGGGTGCGGGCTCTGCAAGCAGCTGCAGCTTGTGCTCTTTGCCTTGGCTCTTGATTAGACTTGATTCTTTAGGCAGAAATGGCTCTCTGGAAACCAGTGACTGGTGCTGGGCTGAGATTCCCAAGACAGAAGTTGCCTTCTGCTGTTCCCAGCTGCCAGCTCTGGGTAAATAAGAGTGAGTTATACTTGGGCTCTCCATCACCTACTGTACTGCAAAAGCAACTTAGAAGGCTTCAAATGTTTGATCTCACATACTAAATGATCAATATTAGTGCCAGAAGGAACACGAACATTGTAAAAAGGGCCAGGCAAAGGTGCAGCCCTTGCCGCAGTTCAGAGAGGTGTGTCTGAGCCCAGCCGGGAGTGAGCAGGTGACCCCCCCAGCTCCTGCAGGCTCGGACAAAGGAGGAGGTTGTCCAAAGGCTTAGTCCAGAGGCTAGGTGTCATTTGCACCCAGCTCATCCTAGCACGGTCATGGCTTACTGGGTGCTAGACATCAGCTCCTGCAGTTCAGCTGAGCCTAAGGGTGAGTGGGCAGCAGCGGGGTCTTTGGCAGGAGGGAAAAGCAGAGAGATTGAGATGGGCAAAGGACCACAGCCCACAGAGCGCTGCACGGCACGCAGGGACCCGAAGGGCTAGAACAGACAGGTACAGGAAAACCACCCCCCAGGTTTATTAATAATGTGGTTTGACAATATTCCACGTATTAGAACAAAATGCAGACGCTAGACTCAGACCAGTAAAGAACACGACAGATCATCTGGCTTTTGTTCTCACCTTAGGATATTTCACCAAAGGAGTTGAGCTTAGTTGGAAACAGAATACCATGTCCTGCAGCTCCACGGGTCAGATCACTGCTTGGGGTGAACACTACTTCTCTGTCAGCACCAGCAACACCTCTCACCCCAGGGCACGCTCTCCTGCTGGGCTGCAGCTTATGAGACCAGCAATGGCGCAAGTGGGAAGACCTCTTAACTTTTTCAGTGAAGCTGGAAGCCAGTTGTTTATCTGAGAACATCTCCAACAGGACAAAGTCTTTCAGATAGGTTTAAATGGCACTGTAGGGGCTGTGGCTCATTCTTGCTGTTAATAATCTGATACAGCTATAATAGGGTTTTTTTAATACCCAAAGACAAATTACAGCATATAAAAGACCATGAGGTTATATTTTAGTTTTCTAGAACCTCAGATAGTCATATTAATATATTATGAAGGCATTGTTAACAAGTGTGCTAGTATTTTTAAGATAAAACATCCAGGGTCAGTAGACAATATATATCATCATCTGTGAATTCATTTTAGATATAATAAAATAGCATAGTGTAGGAGATCTGTCACATTTTAAATAGGATAAATGTTATTTATACTTTATGCTGCAACATTTTATCTTTTGAAGCAGCAGGACTCCATACTTGATCACGCAGCATCTGCAAATGTGCAGAGGGGCCATGGCAGCTCATCTGACAGCAACAGGCAAAGGCTGCGGTGATTACGGGGCTCGCTGCTGCGGAAGGGCAGAGACCCTGCTCACCTGGCCCAGCAGGGAGGGGCCAGCTGGGCCCTGCTGAAGGGGTGCAGGTGGGGAGGAAGGTTATAAACAGGGGAGCAGGCAGTGAGGGAGCTGTGAGCTTCTGCGGTGTGGAGGAGTGTTGGCTGGCATCCTGCTCTGGCGTCATTTTGCCTGGGGGTGAGTAGTCGTTCAGCTTTCTCACCAAGGGAAATGTGATGGTCAGATGCAGCTGGTGGGAAGGAGAGGAGATGGTTCTCAGGCTTGGAGAGGAGGAGGAAGGCTTGGGTGGGGAGTTGTTTCCTTGCGAGTGAGCTCTGGGGTTTTCAAGGGTGGCCACACAGGGCCGTGGGAAGGTCCTGTGTCTGTGGTTGTGCATCCCATAGCTGAGCTCGGGGCAGGGTTTGAATGTCTTGTGGTGCAGCGGCCCTGACAGAGCCCAGGGAACGGCAGGTGTACATCAGCACTCCGGTGCCAGCAGTACGTGGGGTGCAGGTCTGCCCTTGGTTGACTAAAACTGACTTAGACCAAGGTCAGAAATGTTGCTTGCTGAAAAGGTGTCTTAAGCTGTTAATTTGCTGATGGCTTTGTGAAGTGTTGGACAAAAGAAGAGTGGCATTCTTGCGAAGTGTGATAAACCTAGACATTACCTGCTATGTTTTCAGTTGGCACTATCTGCTTAGAAATGATTTCTGATGGTAGGCCAGAGAAGTGTACTTGTGCGGTATTAGCATGTAAATGTCATGATGGGATCTTTGAAATACACATAACATCAAGAAGTAGGGAGAATATGCAAGGTATGCAATTCATCGTCTAACCTTTAAATTATTCTTAATGTTCCAAATCTGGTCACAGTGGTTGTGCGCACTAAATGCCGAGTAAGAAATTGCACGGTGCTTGCTCTGAAGCTCCCTTGGAACTGTTAATGCTTTGGCAAACAAAACCCCCGAGGTTAAGCTCTGCATAATGCTTTCTTGGCCTGTACTTCTAGATTTAAAAGGAGGGTGCAGAAGAAGCCAATTGTGAGCATATGGTATTGTCTCTGCACGCCCCACTTCCAAAGCGCTCAGTACAGCTTTGTTGTTCAGCTGCTGATAGGGTAACATCTTTATTTATCTTTCTTTTGCTGTTTCTTTTTCTTGCTTAAATCCAGGCTCAATAGATTATTATTCTTTTAATAAGGAAAAAAACAGTAATAATGACTTCTGTGTAAGCTTGTGGACACATTCTGTTATCCCTGAGGAAGAAGTGGAGTGAAAATACCTTCTTCGTGGGATTCAGCTTTGTAGTAGTTGTCTTTCCGGCCAGTGTGCATTAGAGAGAGGTAGAGGCTGCAGCATCTGGGTTTCTGCAGGCTTCCAAAGTAATCTAGTGAAAGGTCATGTTTCAGTCGTTACCACCTTGAACTGGCAGGAGAGCACACCACTTTGAATTGATGCTGACATCAAGGGTGAGGTCCTTGCACATCTCTCCTGCTGGTGGGGAAATCTCAAAGGGGCCCATCCTTGTCTCTGCCATCAAAATCAGGTGCTGCATTTAAATCAGACTGGAGGCTGCCCAAGGGCCAATGTGCCTGACTAGCAGTGATTCACTTTCAAAAGAATCAACCTCTTTCTCTGTGCCAAAAATAAAACAGAAGGAAGAGCAATAGGCAACTATAGCAGTAAAATATTTGTATTACCTGCTAAAGAAATTGTGGGTCTTCAGCGTTCTAACTCTCTAATAAAAAATTCATAAAAAAACCCCTTACTGAGTGATCTTGTAATGTGAAAATCTACAACAGATGTCATGTAATATCATGATGAAGTCAAAATATTACTCAGGCCCTGTAGGCGCTCAGTACTTCTCATTTCAGAAGGAAACAAAAGTGAATTTCCAATTATGGTGAAGTTTGAGGAACGCTGTGGAAGAATCACTGGCTTCAGAAGTGGGGTTAAAAAGAATGCAGTAAACGTTTTAGTATACTTTAGTGTTAGAAACCGGTAGGAGTAGAGATAGCTACAAAAGGCTTTCTCATGCTTTGCAGTGGTTTATCTTTTCAAAAAACATTGTGCAGTGTTTAAAAATGGGATGGTTGTAAATTAACAGCAAAACTGCACGTTTATTAGTAGTAGCTTCATTTGGCAAGAGGCTGAAATGTGATTTTCCTCCCCCATATTGCATGAGTATCTAATAAAGAGCTGCAGAAGACAGGGTACAGGCTTGTGAGCCTATCATTTATTTAGCGAAGGGAAACCGGTGGCTTTTCCATGGAATGATCCTTACGTCTGCAACACTCTCTTGCTTACTATTTTTTTTTTTTCTTTCCTCCATCCTGGCTATGGAAGCTAAGAACTAGGCCCTGCTTCAAATTTCAGATGTGCGGTAGCTAATTACAGTATACATAATCTTAATAAAGAAGTGTCATTAGTTACAAAATATGTTTACTCTAGACTTTCATGGGTAGAAGATGGAGAGTCCAGGCTGCAGAGGGCTGTTGCCAACTGGACGGCTCAGGCTGTGATTTTGTCAATTACTGTGTTTTCTATTTGTGTACCTACAAAGCAGATGATGAAATTTGTCCATGTCCTAATTGCCTTGAGCTTTTAGCAAATATTTATGGACTATGTGCAGACTTTCAGGAGATGAGTAATTAAATTTCTACATCTTGTTCAGTGTGTTTTGTAGAATCTTCTCTCTTCCTGCTTTAAACTGCTTCCTCTTTCAGTCTTGAAAGCACTTTCCAGTAGAATTGTTGAAATTTAGAACAATTTATGCTAATGGTAGCACATTAACCTCATGTTAAGCTTTGCTCCATCTTCCTCACTTCAGCTTATCCTCATGTTTTGTTCCATAACACCTCTTGACATTTTAAGATGAACTGTAGATACTAAAGATTATTAAATTGCTCCCACTTGGATAAATGGGAGCTTTGCCGTTCTTTCCTCTGGAAATAGGATCAGGACCCAGATAGATGCATGTAATGTCATGTCAGACACGCTAATACGCTTTCTGCCTGAACAAACAGGACTTGAAGCACTTCTGAAGCTTGCCCTAGTTCTCTGCGACAAGCATGCTACTTGATCAACTGGCAACTGAAACTTTCCAGTACACTACCATGATCTTCACATTAATTTGCTGGAAACAAAACCAGCAACCAGGCAACAGGATTGACCAAAAGACTCCCAGTCACAGGTGCTAAATCACACCTGAGTATAGGTGGAAATGCATTACATCCACATAAGCACCCAAGGAACTCATAATGAGCTGGTGCTGTCACCGTAACAAACTAATGCCCAAAGACAGCTTACAGAGGTGGCCAGAGCTCTTGTTGTTTAGGGTCTACAGGCACAATAAATATTACTGTGATTTTGATTTAAATTCTATTTAAGCTTTGTTTAAATGGTCATCGCAGAGGTGGGGAAAAAAAACCCAACCTAAAGTAAGCGCAAGACTTTATCAAGATCTTGGTTTTCTGGAGTACTATATGTAACTCTCAATTATTCCTGATTACATGTTAAAACTACCCTTCTCTCAGCTCAGAATCAGCAACAGGATTTTCAAAGGAAAAGTCCATGTCATGGACCATCTCAAGATTTTATTTATCTGACTTTTGCCGCACCAGGAAGTGCACTCTGCAGTACTGCAGTCTTAAAAACACAGTTACGCATGGGGGTTTTGTGTGCCCAGGCACTAAGTCCTGGACTCCAGTGACTTGAAAAAAGTCATCTCTTTGACCGAAGCAGCTCAGCAGACACCTGAAAGTACCTGGCAGATTGTGGCAGTGTCTGAACTAACTTGGGCATCTTGCAAGTTGCAAAACATGTGTCATCCGTACCGCAGCATCCTCACCTTCAGATTTTTGTGACAGCTAAATCAGCAGCCGAATTCAGAAGACTAAGTAAACGGAGGATTAATTTGTATTTTGGGTGTAGAGATGGCATACTGCCCTGCCAGTGCCCTACTAACACTCCTCCAAGACACTTCAATGTAGGCTAATAGCAGCAAAGGCAAATGGAGCTGACAAGATTGGCGGTTTGCCCCAGACCTGTTTTTCAATAAAGCTAGGATACAGCTTCATTCTCTGTTTCATCCCATTCCTGCCATTTACCTTAAGACAACCAAAGTGATGCACTTTCTATGAAAGCAAACTCCGAGGACCTACCCCCAACAGACCACATGCTTTTAACTTTACTAGATAAGCAGAGTAGGATGAGAAAGTGCAGCTTGTGGCATCGTATCCTGCCTGTCCTGTCACAAATTGACCAGCTCTGTTGGTAGAAAACACGGTCATGTTTGTCTATTCTAGCTTGAATCCACCGGATTACTTAAAAGCAGCTTAAACTTGCTTGTTTTGACCCCTCGAAGGCCAGCCACTGCAGGTCCTATTTCCAGCCAGGTTCATAGGAGAGGTATTTTCATTGGTATGAACAGCAGCACAAAGAAAAAACAAGTAAATGCCTCTGTCCATTGAGCGGTGACCCTGCT
>NW_009615057.1:71743-88182 GCF_000690535.1 Cariama cristata
AGCCGGTATCCCGAGCATCTGTTGCAGGCAGCGCTGTGGCCTTCTCTTACGACAGCACCACAGGAACACGCGTTAGCACTGGAGGATTGATCTTGCAAGGATCAGTGCAAGGACATTTCAATGAGGAAATGAATAATTCTTTACTCTGATTATGATGATTAATTCCGTTATGTCAGCAGCCTTTGGCACAGCCAGTGACAGCAGCAGATTTCATATCGGAAAAACCTAATTCAAGAGCCAAGAACCTTAAAAGGGAATTTTGTGCTGTTAAGTAATAATATTAACAAATGACATGCAAGCAGCTATAATTTTATGTATATGCAGAAACAGACTTTCCTCAATCCTATGTAAGACTTCGTACTGATGTATAATTGTTTTGTATTTGAAACATCAGCCAAGATATAAAAACCTGGCATTTTTGCCAGAATTGACCAGCCACAGATGGACTGAACTGTGGAAGTTTTTGGACCACGTGAAGTTGAGGATAAATTCTATCACAGGTGTCGATTTCACAAATAAGTAACTGCTGTTGCACTGGCAGGCATCCTACTTCCCTCACTTCGAGTTTGGTTATGCAAAAGACTAAGCAGGACATCTGTCAGGTACACAATTTAAGATGGGTAGGTCTTTGCTAGCACATGAAACTGGATGGCCCTAGAGCTGCAATACTAGAAGGGGATTTGGCTTTCAGACAGCGCATTAACTGGTTTCCTCTCCAGTTCTGAAGGCATGCGCTTGACATGCACTGATCGGGTCATGCCCCTCTCTCCAGTACAGTTTCTTCCCTTGGCTGCCGTAACCAAGTTGTGCTCTTTGTCAGTTTGTTTTTGTCTTGGATGTGTTCCAGGTCATGTCTTTCATGCATCGGGTACGCAGCATTTAGGAGGGAAGTACCAAGGCCAGGTTCCTCAATCCTATTTTGTTAGGAAATGCTCATTTGGCAATCCTAACGTTAAAAATTACTCTCAATAGGTTATACTCTGCCAACATATGACCTTTAGCTGTAAAGAAACAGTAGAGAAAGCACCACAACAGTAGGTAATTCTATCATCAGTTCAGATATTTGACAGACAAGAAGAAATAGCTCTCTTGCACTTGAAGCATGGCATTTAGAAAGCTGGAGTAATACTTTATGTGGCTGCCCTTGTATCTTGATCTGTCCGCTGTGAAAGTTGCTATCTGCACAACATTCCCCCCCCAGGAGGAACTGAAATACTATCAGTGCAACACTGTCACTTAGATGCGTAGATCGGCAATTAACACGCTGACTTTGAAATCGGAATCACTGCGAACACTTCTGCAAGTGTCACCTCATCAGCTCAGATGTGCTGATCACTTGCCTTGGCCCAGCACACTTGCACAGAACAGTATTTGAACCCAGTACTCTGAGCCCCGCCCTGTGTTTTCTCACCTGATCAATTCATATACAGTGGTTGTTTCCTATCGAATTTTTTATTTCTTTGTATGATGTACAAGGAAGAGTTGAAGGCTAGGCACAGAAGAAGCCAGTCTCCTTTTGATCTAATGAGAAATTGTCTTACAGATTTTAGTGGCAGAGAGGATACACCAACATTTTTATTGCAATAAAATGCTTGATTATCTGAGGTGCACTTGTAATGACTGCATATAGCCCCATTGATAAATATCTAATACCAAAAATGCTGGAAAGGTAATGTCCAAGTACATCGAGAACTATATTTATCTGCCTTACTATATAAACAAGAAAGTTGTTTTAGTGTCAACTTAAGACTTTGTATACAACTTGCTTTCCAACTATTCAAGGGAGATCAATATTTATGATAATTCATTAGAGAATGCAGTTGACTTTTATTGTGCAGACCAAAAAAATGCAGTTACCAACCCACCACTACATTAATTTTATGAAATCAGTTAACAAAATTATTGTAAAAAATAACTTAATTTCTGATGAGCAAATGGAAACAAGTTGTACAGCACTCCCATGTTCCTGTGTTGATACGGGAAAATGGCATTGAACCATTATACTCAGTAACTCAAGGACAAAACCACTTTGGTTGCTTGGGGAGAAAACAGGAATATTTTTATTCCCCTCAGTCCAAAACCCAAGATTGGTTTATACCAAAAAAAAAAAAATAATATATCACTTGGAGTTACTGCAGAAGCCCCACACTCTTTACTCTCTAACTTTGATATCTAAGTACCTGATAGAGCTATCCTACTGGCACGTACACAACTGAAGTGAAGCACTGCTTGACTCCTTCCAAAAGTGTTTTTAGCTTGCCAGCGTACCAAGCTTAATCTTCAGGCTCCTCGTAATGTGCATACCCACTAGCATAGGTCCTTCCTAAATTCAAATTGCTGAATACATCTGTGGTCTCTGTATCAGAATCCTTCCCTCCCTCATCATTGTCATCTTCATCGTCATCTTCTGCTTCATATTCATCATATTCATCCTCACGATCACCTGCATCTCCAGCCTTGCTGGATGAGAGGTTCTTCCAGTAAGCATCGTAACCAGAAGCTCCATCTGCATCTTCACCTCCAGTCTGTCGGCCAAACTTCAAAGAGCGTGCTGCAGGCAGAGAAAAATCATCATGTTCTCACTCCTCAACAGCAATTTGAGCAGAGCATCCGACATTTCTTTTCCATCCTTTTTCACTACTCGGCAAAGAGCATACAATGTTAGACAGCCTTTTCTTAAATCTGATATTTTCAGATTCAATCCTTACTCTGACAGAACTTTTCTGCTGCACAGTCTGTCCCCCTGCAGCCAAGTCTGCATAAACAATAACTGCCCCCAGAGTATGACTTTGGTTTTAGGATAAACCTCTGGTACTCTAGCCAAGAAAACCTGTAATTGGAAGTGCTTTGCAGACACAATACATACTTTGATTTATTCAGGAGTGGTTGAGGTAGATTGTATGCATGTTATCAAATCACACTTCGAAATTAATCAGCCAGCTTCTTGTAAGGCTTAAGCA
This sequence comes from Cariama cristata, assembly GCF_000690535.1. Lineage (NCBI taxonomy): Eukaryota > Metazoa > Chordata > Aves > Cariamiformes > Cariamidae > Cariama > Cariama cristata. The sequence goes on from NW_009615057.1 coordinate 74,704, forward strand.
GTGATGTTCTGCAATTTTTCCATAACTCAAATCTCAAACTAAACAAAAGCTTTCACTGTATTGGAGTCAATTAGTGATTAAGAATGAGAGACTGCTCAATTCTAGAACTAAGAAACATGAAGTTTTTCCCAAAACTAATGTAGCAAAGGTTAGCAAAACAATTGAAAGTAATCAGACTTTATTCAGTGTTCCTACGCAGAAAAGTAGTCACCGATGGCAGTTGTATAGCTTGTTAGCTAGAGAAGCAGGCTTACTTGACATGCTCAGATCCTTTGTTTGCTGAGTTTCATGGCCACATTTAGGGCAGGGAGGCTCTTTTCCTTTTTCCTGTTTGAAAACCTTACTTCGCACATGATCGTCACAAAAACAAGCCTGTGGGGTGAAAGGAGAAAAGGCTAAATGTTTTAATCATAGAAGCATGTTCTTCAGCAAGAAGCAAGCAAAAAAGTGGCTAACAGCAGCAGGATTTTCTGGTTGGGATTAAAATTTAATGAGCTCTGTCTGCAGTGTAACTGGAGTCTGTGCACAGAGCAACCACTCCTCTGTTGAATGTAGTTTCACGGCTTCCTGGGGAGGAGGCTGGATAGAGAAAGTAACATACTCGGGGACTGGCTTACAGTGCTGCTCGCAAGGAGCCTGGCAAACTTTGGTTTACATTGACAAGCTTAAATAAAACACAATCGGAGAGGTATGCCAGAACATGACTATGCAGTGACCTGAAGGCAAGAATAAGAGATTGAAATTTCACGTGCTGAGCACCAGGGTGCCAGTGAAGATATCTGGAGAAAAGAACAATTTGGAATATGAAATCGATGCCATGGGAGACTGCGGGGAAACACATGGAGGGCAAGAAGAGTAACAGCAGGCAATGAACCAGCACCTGGAGAAATCTGGGAAATGCTGATGGCAAAGCAGGTGGAACTTTTTATACAAAATTACTTCTGAGTGTGTAAAACCAAAAGCCTGACATCAACAAATCAGCCTCTGCACATGTAAAACTGGATTAGCTGGGGAGACTATTTCTATTGGATCCAGGCTGCAGTGTTTTCTGGTTTAAAAAACAAAACAAACCCAAACCTTTTAAATTGTCTTAGTTCTATGCTGGATCAAAACTTATTCTAAAGCCTTGGATTCTGTTCAAGACCAATGATTGGTTTTGGGGTTTTACTGAAAAGGCCCGAACACGGTACAGCCCAAATTTAAACACAGAGGGCTGGACAAAGCGAGGATCACCTCAGCCGGCATAAGGATGCACTACACTGGCTTGTGGCTAATAGGCAAGCACAGATAAAAGCCCTTTTGTTCCCCATAAGTCTGCCCCCAGGCTTCAAAAACTAATACAAAAGTATCAACACTTTTTCAGTAATGTAGAGGAAGACATGAGAAGGCTTGATACCAGCCTTGGAGGCTAAGGAGAACAAGTCTAAAATCATAGCTACTTGCAACTGTCTTTACTCTTTACCTTACACCGCAGGCATGAATGCTGCCCAAGCCTGTTACAGGAAACACCTGTTGGAGAAAATCAATATGTAAAATTCAGTACTTGGAAACTGCAGACCTGTGATGTTTTTAAAACCTTGTAAAAGTATGCAGTAATGTAATTGAGGCGTTTAAGTTGAATTCCCTGACACAACTGCACTTTGGCAACACGAATCAGTCACTTTACCACACAGTACAATTTTACTGGACTTTCTTTCCAAGTCTAAGTCTCATTACTGCAATGTAATTTGACACAAAAGGTAAAAGTTCAGGAGGGGAAAAAGTTTAACTATTTCTTGAGTTTGCAAATGTTTTAAAAACAGATGCTTCGGAACTAATTTGGTATTAAGCAATCACCTTGTTTTTCCTCTTCTCATAATGTCAAAAGAAGGAGCGCTAGCATTTTACAGTCACTTTAAACAATGCCATGGCAGCCTTTAATACCTTCATCTCACAGGATATGAGAACACTTAGAGCCTGCAAACTTCCAAACGTACAACAGCAGTTTTGTTCTGTATTTTCTGCCACGTCCTTTGGAAATGTACTTTATTGCACACAACTTCATCTGATTATCTGTCTAACTATGTTAAAGAATTGTAGCTGGCACAGAAGCTGTGAAGAGCAGAATCGGTGCTCAAAATTGAACTTGTCTTGAAGCTTCAAACTGGTTTCCCTACTCCACTAGAGGGAGTACAGTGAAGGCAGCAACACGAAGCTGGGTGAATGAGTAGTTACTCCTCAAGAAGCAGTAATACGTATTTTATCTCTGGTCAAGTACTCGTTCCCTTCCACCTTGCCTTACTCCTGTGGCAAAAAAGTTTTTGAATCTGAAGTAATAAATATCAGGGGTTCTCCACATGAGAACCACGGGACTTGGCGCTCTGTCGTGTGTTTAAAGATGGAACTGGAAATGCCAATGCCAATGCCTATGTACAAATGTTTTCGGACCACCTGCACTTTAAAAACTTCTCTCAGATAGTGATAGAAAGTAACAGTACCTTTTTCACAGCTAGAATGGGATTTAGAATACAATTGCATGACCGCATTTAAAGTTCATGTATTCTGTAAAAGTTCAGGTTTTATAATCTTGTTACCACACACTGACAAAAATCCTGCCTCTCCTCTGAGACTGCACTGTGCCAGAAAACATTGAACACAGTGAAAACCCTCAAAAAAGCAATTTCTCTGTTCAGGGTGTGACATCACATCTGTGAATTAAAAGCTTCCAACAATCACTGAAAAAATATTCTTGAGGAACAGCTGTTGCTGCTTCAATATTGCTATGCAGGAAGTTATTCTGGCAGAATACATCAAGGGAAGCTAATCAAGGCTTAGAAAATAGTTGGCTGGGAAAAAAAGGATGGGAGATGAAAAGGAGATAAGAGATTTCTAAAGACAGACTATAACATCGACATCAACAAATTTTCTGAATTGGGAGAAATCAATTAGGACAAGAGATTAGTCAGTTCTGTAGAAAACAGTCTTATACATACTAAAGAGCACCTTGAATTTCTGTAAGGATTGAAAATGTTGTAACAGTCAAAATACACACGTACAGGTTTTGGAAAGGACAAACGCTTGCCTCATGGGATAAACCAAATAGTAGTTAATGGTGGGTAGAAAAGAAATACTTCTACAAAAGATTAGTTATTTCAAACATGCATAGTCTTGGTTTGTTTGTGTTCTGTTTTCTCTTAACTTGCCTTGAAGTTTCCACATTTCAGCTGGAGACAAGTAGCAGACTAGCCAAGTCAGGCACAGCCATCATATCCTCTTACAAATACCAGTTTCAGTTTTGTCCACACAATTAATCGAAGTTCAAAAGGACGCAAGGTCTTCAGCTACCTGTTCTTTACTCACTAAAAGCGGACATGTATAAACATTCAGTACAGTACTAACACATGTCCACAGTCCCCATCAGTGAAGAAACTAACACTGAGTTCATGCTCTGGATGAACACTATTTTTGTTACCTCCTTCTGTGCTCACCCTGTCTCACTGAATCAGATGATGACTGCTTCCTGAGTCATGGCCTTCCTCAGGACTTGCTGCTTTTGCAAAATCAACAGCTGCTAACCCTTCACCAAAATACAGGCCATCCATAGCGATCTGGGAAAGTTTAGCCAGACTAACACAGGTGGTACTATTCAGGGCAGCCATTTTCCATGAGGAACAGGTATCTATAAATAGCTCTTCATATGGTCAGAAGAGTGGAAGAGAGCTCCTTCTTGCCTGCAGAGCCTTGTGGAGTAAAAAAGCAGCATCAGCAGTTCCAGCAGCTTTGCTGCAGTCCTGGCCACTGCCAACACCACAACTTTAGAAACGGCTGGCTCATGCAACAGCAACTTCCCATGGGAGGACTGTAAGAGCCAGGCAGAGAAACGACTGCCGTGTACAATCTGGCACGGAGGAAGGTCAGAAACAAATACTCTAGTCTAGATAACTGGATATTAAGAGCAAGCACATAGGAAACTGGCCCTTTCCTCCAGTGGTGGAAAAGGTGATGGAGAGTATTCTGGAGCACAGAGGAAGCAACTGGAGAGTCTGCTTAGCTGTGGTGAAAGGGACTATGAATAACTAACTTACATTTAAAGGTCTCTGCTTCCAGAACTTGGCAGCTGGCTTGATGTTCAAACTGATCATCTTCACAGAGGAAATTATGGCAAAAAGAGCAGGCGAATATTCTGCCTCCTAAAAGATTTATGAAGGCAAAATAATCAGCAATGGGCATAGGCATCAAGTTCTTCTCTGCAAACAATTTAGGCAGTAGTTTTGACTGAAGACCAGTCCTCCCATCTGTCACAAATGCTTCAACAAAGTCCTAAATTAGACACTGCCTTCCATTATTATACTGAAAAATACCATGTATCCTACAATACAAGACAGCATAAACATAAAACAAGTATCACTTCTAGTGCTTTTCTTCATTTTAATTTGACTATGGCGTTAAGTATTTTTCTTAAATCAGACCACATTCTCTCTCATCCCATGTCCGTCCCTCCCACCCCCTCACCTCTGACGCACACTCGAAATAAACACTTTAAAGGACTCCACAAGTGGAGAGCAGTATGGTTTGCCAAGCAACTGGGAATCCAAATACCTGTACTAGCGCAGGTAAATGGAGTGGGAATGGCAGAAGATTGTGTATTGACAATCTGATGCAGTGCTTAATTATATGAAGCACTTGGCTGATAGGACAGTTAATACTTTAGATTACAAACCTATCCCCGAGCTGAGCACTGCATGTTCTTGAGCAGGTGAGCAGGGTGTTTACATTCCCCACTGCATAAGGTCTGTTTTCAAAATGGGGAGAATGCCTTGCTTTGAACAAACATACAGACTAATCAGTGAAGATTAAAACTGCTATGTTAAGAATACAGGTACAATAACTTGAGCACTGTGAGGAGATAAGTATCATTTAGGCTTTCTTATTTTTAAGCGTGAGCAACCTACCATGGTCCCAGACACTTCTTTCACACTCTATACATTCTGCATCTGTGAGAGGACAGATACATGCATGTGTGCTGAGACACTTCCTCCCGTGACACACCCAAGCTTCACAGAAATCACAGATTGCACCCTGCAATTACAGAAAGATACAGTCTTGAGATTTCTGCAATACTGAGAAAGAGACTCTTATTCCATAACCCTGAATGTATCCAAGTATCTGTTCTCTCAGTGGGTTCATTCCAGTTGAGTGACACAGTATGAACCGCATCTGTATTCCTATCAAGCTGCTCCACAGTTCATCTTGTTTGTTTGATATTCATTTCTGCAGCATTAAATGTAATGCAAATAACTTGTTTTTTCCTTTTGTTTTTTTATCTCCTATCTTAAATCTTATGCATGAAAATTGTGTCCTCCAGCTGAAACCTGAGATCCATAAATGATAACTGGCAAAAATGCAATTTCAAAAAAGACCTCAAAAATGCCACTAGATTCCTTGCTATGTTAGAACACAAGCTCCGCAGAGAGCAAAGATCAAAGTTAGACTCTTTAACTTCCATTATGCTTGAACTACAAGATCTACACATCAACTATCCCTTAATTGTAGCATTTAAGAAGCCTCCTCAGCCCATATATAACAAACCACCGTGTGCACTACATGCACACAAAACTATGGAAAAAAAAATGGTGAATCCACATTAATTGTTGATGAAAATACTGCATCAGTGAACACATGGAATGAGTTTAGGAACTTCAGGCTGGAAAGGCCAGCTGTGTTACTGAGAAAAGCTGACTGCCAACTGGAGGCAGAAACAGCACAGAAGTTTAGTCCATACAGCACTTCATGCAGAGTCTTCCAGAATGGAGTGACTAACATGTCCTTCTAAGAACAAAAATTCAAAGGGCAGAAGCTATGACTATCTCTGCTAAAAGCCAAAATGATTTCTTTTTTTAAAAAATTAAATTCCCCCCTAATGCTATGGAACAGATTTCTCTCTCTGATACTGATGGTGTCTGCAATACTGAGAAGACAGCAACAAAAGTCCACTGGTTTCTACAGAACGATCCTAGATTTTAATAAGGACTGGGAATTGGCTATGGGGCATGTAAACTCCAGTGCTGTCGATGCATGTGCTTAGGGCCTGCCACCAACACCGATCTGTTTGCATCCAGGACGTGTCAGAGTTTGCAGAAGTTGAATCTAAAAATTTGTAATGTGAGTTACCAGTATACAGGAAAAATCAGTTTGTGATGGTAAGATGAGGAAAAAACAACACACCTGGCATGGTACATGCTACCATTCCATACATCTATTTTATCTTTTTTCAAAAAGACTTGCACAGGATAAGCTCGTGGTGCACAAAAGGCTGTAATTTTTTATACATACCACCATTGCTAGTCCAGTACTGTACACACCAGCATGTTTTATAACACAGTCTGAAGACTTCATCATGCATTTGGTTTTTCCTGTTTAAAAAAAAGGCAAGCAACCAGAAGAAAAAAAAAAAAAATTGGAATGAATGTTCACGTAAGAGCAGTACTTCAACCAAATATCTATGCTTAATTGTAAATCTAGGTAAAAATAATGCAAACAAATATCTGCAACCTGCAACCCACTCTCACATCTCCCTTAGATTAAATTAATTATTGTCTGTTTTCAGCCAAAATCTCTTGTCCCAGTACTGAGATAATAAGGTAATGTGTTGTCTTGCTCTATGTTTTGAGGCATTGGCAAGAATTTCAAATGTCAAAACAAATGAAAGAACAAAATTAAGGTTAGAGTCAAGCAGTGACATCTTAAAAAACTGCATTTAAAATCACTGCTAGTTCTATCCCACCATAAAAGCAGCGTATGCCATGTGCAACGCTGAGGCCCTCTGGGGGGGTGGGGGGAAACAAACCCACTTTCACCTGATTTAATTACTTACAGGCACTTGGATACTTGGGGTTTTTGGTGGTTATTGTTGGTTTTTTTCTTTAAACATGTAAGAGATTACTTCCTAGACAAAATAATTCCCTTTAAATGCAGGGGATGGGTGGGAGAAAAAGCCACAGTCTGCACTTCAAAGTCATTCTGACACAAGCAAGCAGTTAGGGTGGCGACTTTCCCCTACTCCTTGCCTCTGATACAAATAGCTCTATCAGAAAGATCTCTGCTCCGTATGCAGCTCTACAGGCAAAAAACTCTTGTAGTTAGCCCAGGCTACTGCAATCGACTTTCATCACTGATTTAAGCTGCCCTGCCCCAGACCCCTTTGGTGTCTCAGTTACTGCCTGCTTAGAGAAATCAACAAACGGGTGCAAACCCATTCAAGAGCTGACAAAACCAAATTCTACTCTGAAAATGTAATTAAACCCCAGTATGCAGCATCAGCAGAGTTTTGTATTAAATCACACTTCAGATACCAAATGGCACTTGGAGGGTGAGGAAGGACCAGTGGTGGGCTGAGCTGGGCAATGAGAGGTGATGGGGTATTACTGATTCTGGAGCACTGCAATACAGCTGCCTCGCTCCCATCCCTCAAGGACTTCTCTAAGATGATGTTGGTTTACAGGGGCTGTCCCCAGTGCTTAAGGACCAAACAGCTCCAATGGTCTTTGTCTTGGAAAACCCTGGGACTCAATATAATTTTGTCATTGTTATTGGGGAATGCTTTTCCTCCAGGAACATACTGCAGATTAAGGTAAATGCAACACAGAGGAGTAAATTTCAGATGTATAATATACTGTAAGACAGACAGCATGTTTTTAGTATTTCACTGCATGATGACAGAAGGAAGTCTTATGAAGGATGACATACTGCCGTTGCGTGCTGACAGTCTGGCTTCCAGAAATGCTCGGTATCTGCAGGTCCCAACAAAGGCACTGGGAGCTGCAGATGTCGGCGGTTCTGAGAGTCAAACTACAAAAAACCTGAAAATCTGCAAGGATGTGTTGAAACAGTAAAACACCAAAGTTCACCTCAAAGTATGAAATGATTAGCAATATCCTCTGCAAGCAAGCAGCTATTTAGAAAAAAAAAGGGCATTTTAGTCTGATTCAGAGCTGAGTTCTGTCACTAGGAGTCCTTCTCTTCTGATGTCAAAGCTTCACCCCTCTAGCACATATAAATAACACAAGCAGCATATTACATTACAAAACCACGCAAGGTTAATAATGTACTGTTGCTTTAATTAAGATAAAACTGATCAGAAATTATATCATCCCTAAAAAGTAGTATTTATTGGTACCTTGCTGGCAGTCAAAGCATTTTTAACTTTGCTGTTGTTATGAAACAATACTCCACATGTTCAATGAAACAGTCAGATGTTCTCAACCCTAACAGGCAGTGAGACAAATTCTTCCGAAGATCAAATACTGAAGACAAGCTCGTGACCCAGGCTTGCAGACTCTGGGGCTCAGAGGCATATGCACTAGTGCCTGATCAAGCAAGATCTCTTCTCAAGGAGGATATTCACAGTGGGTTTAAGAGAACCTGCTCCACAAATCACAAAGGTGCTTTAAGACAAAGGTACTCTAACTGCTGAGAGTTTCACACCACAAATGGGACCGAGGATAGCATGTTTTCGTTCATTATTTCTACTTACCACATTGTGCACAAATCGGTAATTTTTGAACAGAGTTACAGAAGTAGCAAAAAGCTCTATTCTTCTGTCGTCTAGGCACATGGTGGGGGGGTGGCAAAAAAAAAGAAAGCAAGTATTAAAAAAAGACCTGTAAAATGTCTGAAACCAATTAATGTTAAATTACTGGTTTTAGAAGGGGAAAAAGACTTACCTTTGGCACTTATCACATTCCTAAAGAAAAGAAATAAAATACTGGTAATTATTTTTATTCTAGGTAAAATATATAAAATTTACAAACTCCAAAGGGACTCTGAATTATGTTCTGATTAGGAATCAAACTTTTTATTGAAGTATTGTACCTCTGAACAAATGCAACCTTAAATATAAAGGAAGGATGGTAGGAAGAATCTCATTCTAGTGGCATTAAATACAGTCAATGTATTATCACTGGTTTTACATAGTTTAAAATCAAGTTTTGTAATATAAAATAGGTTATTTTACCATCGAAGCATTACAAGGATGTTTGGCTAAATCTATGTTGCCTCTTGAAGCCCTTATCTGCTTTTCACGTTCACGACGGTTCTCAGCTTTCTTACGAGCACCAGTCTTCTTTTTAGGCATTTTTCACTGTCTGTGGGGGGGAAAAAATAGGTATGTAATGAACACACACAAAACTACGTATGTAAATACACGGATACATGTGACACATCCAGCACTAAAACGGGATTTTGGACTTCTGATGTTAACTGTGCTTCATCTCCATTAATTTCTTTTTTCTGAAAGTTTCTTTTCAAAGATATAATAAGGGGCCAGTCCCTTAGGAAGAGTCATGTGATGAACCGTGAAGAATCTTGTCATCCAGAAAGGACTTTGCCATCTTAAACTTTGTGCTTAACTATCTTTGAAGTGTTTTGCCTTACAAAACACAGCAGTTTTGGTTTTTTTAGCTTTGCTTGTGATCGGCCTCTGGTTTTGGTTTGCCTTGTCTATTTAATAAGGACAATATTCAGCTCATTTTCTCTTTCACTTCTCTCTCTTCTCATGCTCGCTCACTACTTCGATCAGTCAAAAAGCATTCTTTAGGTGAGCGAATCGTGGTGTACTGCAAAAACACCAATTTCACACTTTATGAAGGCTTAGAAAACAAACTGTCATTACACAGCTTTAAGAGCCATGACAAAGGGATGTTTGGACTGCTTATTTACCATTCTAGCACATTAGCAATAATGAAGTGATGAGCGTGCATTGCTTTGAAGACACCACTGTTTCCCAAGAAGGGTTTACACTAATTCTTTGGGTTCAACATGTGTGTCTATTTTAACATTCTAGGAGGGAAACAATGCAATACAGTGGTGAGACCATTGGGCAATCAGTCAGACCCCTGCGCTCTCATCATCTCCACAACAAACTGTGCAGTTCTCACACAGGCTTAGTTTATTCTGTGTTCATAATAAATTAGGCAGGTACTATCCCGACTTCACGAAACAGACAACTGAGAGACTAGAGGTGTGGTCTGATGTTAGCATTTCTCTTGTCAACACAGGCACTCAAGATAGACATCCTTCCTTATGCTCCATCTTTATCATCCCCTCCTTTCTGCTGATGTAACTGTTGTTGGTGTTACATTCTAAACCAGATACAGGTTAAAAACAAAACCAAAAAACCCAAACCAACAAGCACCTCCAAGGCCCAGGTCAGCACAATCTGCGGGGCGAAGACAGTGAAAGGGGCAGCAGGGGTATTTGCTTAGAAAGCATGGCAATAAGAAAGCAGCTAAGGACCTCTCCACTGAAAAAAAAATTGTCTTATTGAATGTAGTTCTAACAAAACCACTCCCAAGTCTACGGCCCAGGTGGATACCCTTCTTCATGCTGTAGCTACCAAACCATACTTCCTTGTAGACAATAAGATGGCTGAATTTTCTGAAATGTTTAGCTCTTTGGTACCTCACCACAGTGCTTCCATTTTGAAAATCTGGCCTCTCCAGCAAGTTGCCCCAACATACATTGCACTGTACAACTAACCCGCAGTTCTTTTAGCTACAAGTACACATAACGGTGCTCCTCGCTCTGCCTTGTTTCTAAAACTGCAAAAATATACTTTCAAATAATTGATAACTAAGACTTGAGTGTCACCTTAAAATCTCAATCTCCACTTAGAGAATTTGAAGAAAAGCACTACAGGCTTCGGGCTTGGCAGAAACCGCCCCACGTGGTAGGACAGCTCTGCCCAGGCAAGGTTCTGCTGACTCCAGTAGGTCTATGGGCGGCTACTGGGGCCACTGGCCTGAGGAAATGGGAGGTATCTGCTCTCCCCAGCCTCATCCCTGACTCCAAGCAGACATGTAGTCATGTCAGTCTACGGTTGGACTTGATGATCTTCGAGGTATCTTTCATCCATAACGATTCTATGATTCTGTGCTGGCATCTGGAAGGACAGTTGTAGCATCAACAGGCAATGAATTGTAGCAGCTTAAACGTGGGAGAAAAATTAATACCTTTGTTCAAAAGGTCTTATAAAATAAACCCAACAATTATAACTTTCCCAAACAATGAAATATATTGTCCTGACCAAATACTAAAATTTGGTTTTGATAGCACACATAAATCAGCTTTCTCACCCTGCAGCATTTTGCACCGCGTTTAAATTGTATTAGTGTCATATTTTGTAGTCAAAATCGTATTGCTGAGCTGCCTGCGGGCAACAGTCATTATTCTAAAGCGTGACATTTCCGACGCTGGGAGTCGAATATGAGGCTGCACGCTAATTTTCAAACTGCTCGAATGCTGATTTAACCACAGAATCCAATAGTTAGTATTTATACCTTGACTTCTTTACATTACCTCATAATCAAAAGCGCCAAAATGACAAACTGTTTTCATGAAAACCACTGTCTTGGTGACTACTGAGGATGCAGGCGATGAGAAATCTTTAAGACGGTAGTTTTTAGAAAGTTGCACTAAACTACATAACAAAACTGCAATGTCAGGTCCTTTAACAAAGCTATCAAGTCAATCCAGGCTTTCAAACACCATCCAGTAAATAACATCCTATAGATCAATATCCTATCACTCTTATCTGAGCTTCCACTTAAGATGTTTGTTGTCTTTGCCCTGAGTTCTCCATTTTTAGGGAATTTACCATCTTTTAACTTTCTGACTAGAGCTTAATAGTGTTATATGCCAGAAATTATGATGGTAAAAACTTTGTTTACCTGCAATTCCTTTCAAATCAGTATCGCACCTTTTAAAGCACTAATCAGTACTTAAAATGCCTCTGCAGTATGTTCTCCCTCTACTTTTGGCAACGCTTCTGTAATCTGAGGCTGATGGATGACCCAAAATTGTATTTAGGTACCACAACACCGACATCAAATGCTCAGACAGGAAAGAGCCAGTGGAATCTGTCTGTAGTCCAGCTCCCCTGCAGGGTGGATAGGAGAGAAAAGTGCCTCCGGAGGATGCAAACCAACAGGTTCAATTATCAAGGAGATGCCTGCAGTGAGCTACTCACTTAAGATCTACCTGTCAGAAAGATCCTGTGAACCTTTTGCTTAAACAGAGTCTTTTTGCTGAAGGCAGAGACTTACAGCCATGCTAGCACCTTCCTTTTCATCTATGATGCTGTAGTAAGAGAAATTGCCCAGGACACAGGAGGTCCATGCCCGGTTCCCTCCTCAGCCCCAGCAGGTACGACCCTGCTGCCCTATGGAGCGTCCGAGCTCCCGAACTGGGAGGGGTTCTGCGCGAGGGGTTCTTCTCCATCTGAAGTTTTCCACTCGGGAGCAAAATGCTCCAGAGTGACTGGGTCAGAGCAGCAGCAGGAGCGAGCGTGACTCTCCAGCTCGATGGCTGATGCTGTGGTGCAGAAAGCACAGAGCGCAGATATCGGGAGGCTGTGTAAGAGGTGAGCACTAGTTCAAAGGAAAAGCCCTAAGAAAGTGTTGTGTGGGTACTGGATCCCTAGCACTGTGCATTTCAGTCTGTAAAAGTTTCATCTACTGTTCCTCACATGCTAAATTATTTGGTAAGGTAAATACAGGCAAAGACAGCAGAGGTCCCACCACAGCTCCAAAGACTGCTTGTGTATTTTAACTGATGGTTGTGCTATGTAAAATACATAAACAATGTCTGGCATCTAAATTCTGTTGAGGTCGTACCAGGCCTATGCCGTTTTTTCCCCTCTTCAAGATTGTCCTTGACGAGGTCCCAAAGACACACACGAAGTTTGCAGCAGACAGGAAAGCAGATTACACCAGCAGATTTCTGGATTTTCTGTGCCGAGTATGACATTCCCTTGCGTCATATTATCTTATGCGATACGCTAACCACCCTGCTGTCACAAATAAAATGAACAGCTGTAACAAACTATTCATGTGGAGGGCAGGGGAACTGTCAGGTTACTCTGGTCATGCCATGCTAATGCCCAAAGGGGTCTTTCCATACTTCAAGACTTCTTGTCCTTGACCATCAAATGGTTCCTACCTTATGCAAACCCACCAAGAGAAGAATCATGGTAAATTTGCTGGGTCACATCTGATTCCACTCAGAATTCAACAAACGGTGTTTTACAAGCAAGCATTATACAAGATTACAATATTTTTTAAAAAATCTGTATTAGCAGTATTTCATACTTATGTCCTTCCAGTCCATGAGTCCTCCTAATAATGAACTAATTCTCAAGGCACTGTGATTTCATCCTTATTCCATCTTTTAGTAACAGGGTGGCTAACGTCTCTGCGGCCCTGACTCGGGCCCAGAGGGCCCCTCAGGCGCGGCCCTGACCGGTTCCCGGCTCCGGGAAGGAGAGAGGGGAATCTCGTCCCCGGTGGGAACGAAAAAAAAAGCCTGCCGATCGCGAGGCCGACGCGCTCTCACGACCTGACTTAACCCCGTTACTCGAGACGCCGACACTAGGCTCGCTTTTCGAAAAACACGTTGCGGTTTTTCAGCTTTCAGTATTTTTACCTTATTTTTAGTCTTTTTACC
>NW_009615058.1:0-3744 GCF_000690535.1 Cariama cristata
ATACAAATAAAATTACGGGATAAGATTAATCATATGCAACAATTAAATTACATCACATTAGTTAAGGCTTTCCATAGTACTGCCATGTACCACACTTGATACAGGACAGCTAGAACTAAGAGCACTTGGGAGTTGTTCAAGCCTTGCTTTGACGATGGCTACATTTTAGCAATAATATAACAACTGCTGTATAACAGCAAGTTGGGTTGATGTCTTAAAATGAATTTTTTCCATTCCCTTAACAGCAGTCAACAGATTTGCCTTTATTATACAAATTACACATATCTAGAAGACTTCCATCCTCTCTGATGATCATATTGAACATTTTAAGAAGGCCAAAAAGGCTTCATTATCTTGAAGTATAAAAGATTATCTCAATCACATTTTATTCAGTGTCACATACCATTCTGGATACTTCTCTATTACAAATAAATTCACCAATTCACAAACCTTAAATGATGCTGCTAAAAATGTATAGAGCTGGCTAAAAGTTGGTTTATAAAGTAGATATTTATGGGGGTTTTCCCGCCTGGCTGGTTTCTCTGTTGATTCCTGTTTAAAAAAAAACACAAACAAAACAACACAAAACCCCCAACAACTGTGTATTACCAAAGCAGTTTCAAAGCCCTCTAAATTTCTATTTATTAGAATGTTCATATTCAACATACTTCCCACACAAATGGTCTGCCCATGCTGCAGCTCCTAATAAAGCAAGATACACAGTATTTGAACCAGAACTTTGTATTATCCCTCATTTAAATTTGTTACCTAATTATTTCTTGCTCTCTAAAGCATCACTCAAGAAAAGAGTGAAAAAATTCACTCCTCATCTCAATTAAATAAACGAAAATCTAAATACTTCCTTTTGCCTCCAGACAAAATATTTTTATGCTTTCTCTGAAGGGGATATTTAACTTTCAGATGACTTAGTAAGCTGATGAACGTATCTGGCTGCATGACTGCTAGAGTGAAAACAAAGGAAGGAGTGAGTGTATATGGATGAGGACAGGCATGGCACCCCTTCAGAAGCACCCCAACCAGACCAATGTAAACCATTTGTGAAATGATGCCCAAATATCCATTTCTGCTATTTTTTCACTATTGAAGGTTTGCTAAGGAGAAAAATAAAAGAGGGGAGTGAAGACATTACTTGGCTTAAACTCCACAGGTTTGAGCTACTCTTCACTAACTTCTAGTAAGAGTTACACCAGCTTTACTAACCTGCTCTGCACAGTGCCAATTCTGAAAGAGTACACCATTTAAAACAAAACAAATAAAACCCCAACCAGTTAAGATATGTTGCTAGGTTTGTCACGGAAATGGAACTAACCTGCATTCCAGGTTTGTTCATTTGTGACGCTAAATTCATTGGTTCCCTTTCAAGTGCTTGTAGCATTCGGAACATATCAATTGTTAATTCACTGAACTTGACCTGCAAAAGAGTCAAAGAGTTTATTCTGCCAGATACAGATTAAACAGTATTTCTTTGGAATTACTCAGGTAAGAGACCATTTTCTGTTGGGGATCTGTCAGTATCATCTCTGAATCTCTGAAGACCAGTGAATGACTTTTAGAAGAGCTCACAAAGTCTATTTATTACTGGTCTACCAGACCAGTTCACTGTAGTACAAACCACTACTTCGCAAATTACAGACTTTTCTGGGGTGTTTACAAATCAAGTGCTGAAACCCTATGTACTATGAATTTAGACATCTGAAAAAGATACACAAACTGTAGTTTAGCTATAACTCCCTTGCTTACCTGAAAAGAGCTCAGAGAGATGTCATGAAGTCTGTACAACTTCACTATCATCATCATCTAAAAAACATCTTGAATGTCTTTTGAAAACCCCTTCCTGTTACATCTGAAGTTGCAACAAGCTGGAGTATGTCATGTGAAAGCCTAAGTCAAGCTCTTTCTAGACATATCCCAGAGGCCCCTCATGCTTGAAGATTGTTAAGAACAATCCAGTATATGAAAATCAATTCTATCTACTTAATTGAAATAATTAATATAAGCAATAAAAGGTCAGTACCACAGGTCTAACATCTAACATTTCATTTTTAGCTCTTCTTTCTGACAACCTCTTCTTCTTGCTACCACTGCAAACATCACAATCAAAATATTTTAATGTTCGCCTCTATTGGAATCTCTGTTTTATGATCAGAAGGGACGTCACAGGGGGAAGGACTCTGAACTCCAAAGATACAAACCCAAGTCCCCAGAACTTCTTTTACCTGGTTGTTACAGTTCCCAATAATCAGCGCATCTGCAAGAGCAAGCTGTCCCACTATCATTCCCTGCTCTAGCAATGGAGCTCCTGTTTCAGAAAGCCTGTTGGAGGTGATTACAATGGTGTTGTCATCATTTAAAACCATGACAGGGTCTGCCTAAAAAAAGCAACCAGAATAAATCAGGAATTCAAGAAGACACAGATTTGCAGTCAGAGAGAAGTCCAAAGGTCTTGTCACTTACAGTGAACATTTCATAACTGAGGCAGACTTTTTTAATTAATTTGCCATACATATATTTGTATCTTTGTATGCAGGCTACAGAGTAATGCCTTACCACCTGGAAAAGCAACAGGTCTTAGGGACTGCAAGCAAATAAATAGTACAAGCACATGAAGGTACAGCAAATAGAAAAACATACTTCCTCAAATGACACGAACTCTGCTTCAGCTTTTCTATACCTGAGGAACTAAATGTTATCAACAACCTTACAAATTCACGCAGAATAAACTAAACATTCCTACAACACAGAAGAACCCTGCACTATTTTAATTCACCTTCCCTTCCTTTGAAATAAATGGCAAAGGGGATGAGTGAACAAGAATGCTGCCATCCATTCTGGCAATACTTAAATAAACACTCGTGTTACATAGTGACATCTTGTACTGTCTCATTTGACAGAACAAAAAAAATTTATTTTCCTTTAAACAAATGTCAGAAGTTGGTCACATTACAATTATGCTAAGAGCCTATCAGTTCACTGCCATGCTTGCACCGTATTTTCCCTTATATGCTGCTTATGCATTGCCAATGTAATAGACCAGTACTCCAACAAAATACACTTTGAAACACAATCAAAACATCAGCAAGCTGGATTGGCTTCCACAACATAGAACAAGAGTTGTCAGTCTCTCCAAAATATTGACTATGATAACTGACATGCTTTCAATTCCACCATTTTCTGAACACCAAGAGCAAAAACAATAAGGTGACCAAGCATATCTCAGCTTCATGCTTCTGTCTTCAATATGTTACATGACCAGGTCTGACTCTTCAGACACTTTAATGGCTGTCACTGTTACGCTACTGTGAACACATTTCAATGATTAAATTGGACAGGAATACTGTCCCTGCATGGGGCACACCTGCTTACCACACAGAGGTGGTGATACAGGAACACTTCGGTGAGCAAGTCAGCAAATTTTACTTTTAAACTAACAACTAAAAGAGAATGGTATTCACCTCAATAAACGCTGCCACTTCCTGAAGAACCAGGTTCCATTCCACTTGATCTTCAGTATTAAACCGATGAGTGTAGTCTTCAATTTCATCTGACAGCTCCTGAGGTAAAAAAGTTCAAAGACAGACATAGTCACTTCTTAAACTGAGAGCTTAACACACACTCAGTAACTTTACAATTTGTTTAGCTCTGCTGGCTTTTAAGAACAATTAAAAAAAATAAAATACTTGAGAACATATGCAACACACTTATGACTAACGCGCCAGCCAAAAC
>NW_009615058.1:3775-18630 GCF_000690535.1 Cariama cristata
GAGACAGAATGGCAGTGTTACACTGAGTTTTGGCAACACAAAGTGTCTTTTAAATAGGTCCAAATGCAAAGAATATCTGCAGTTAACTATCCCACTCACATACAGCTATGTCACTAGTTATTACCATAAGCTATGGATACTAAGGACTCAAATTTCAGCCTGCAAGTAACTTTAAGTGCATTGAGAAAGTGAATGGTATGGCTTTTTTAGCTGCTACTAAGCTAAGCTAGCAGTTCAAGTAAGCTTAGGCACAAAGACAGTAATGCAACCTACACAAAACTGTCAATACCAGAAGTTGCTTGCAGCAAGGTTGTTTGAGGGGTTTGGGAAGCATACGCTGTCAGGAGAAGCGTGCTGTTCCTTTATTGTAGTTAAAGGGTACCTCCCTATCTAGGCTGCAGCTATTGGAATATTTTTACTTGGTGTTCAAACAATGCTATCAAATCATTTGAGCTTAAACTGTCATTATTAAATGTCTGATTCACAGAAGATATGCACTATGTTGGATGTCAGATAAACTAGAAAAGCAATGATCAACATCAGCCTGCACTGTATCTGTAGCTAAAGACCTGTGTTTAGGTAAAGGCATTCAGTGCTTTACTCCCATGGCAGAGGCATATGCAGATCCAGTCTCCAATTGCATAGCAATATCTACATCACTTATTAAGGTTTCATTTTGGTGGGTCTTCAGAAGGAGCAAAAGGTATTCAGGATGCGTCCTAGACATGGGACAGAGCACTAGCAGTTTGGAAGGGAAGAGAAGTAAGCTCAACATCAAGCTAGGAGACACTGGCTTTCCAAGCAACAGTGTGTCATGAGGACTTGCTTGTCTTAAACTTACTACAGGAATGAAAATGTACTCAGAGTTATCAGATGATCCCCACATTTTCAGATGAAAAACATGCATCTTACAGTTTATTCCTAATTAACTATATAAATCTGCAAACTTTTTCTCTAGCCAAATGTTCACATCATACTGAATCTTTCCATAGCTCTAGCCATCTTATTCCTTCATTCTGTGGCATCCACCAGTACAACCAATTAAATGAGGAAAAAAAAAAAAAAAAGAAAAGCTATGCTGCAGCAGCAGCTAACATCACTGATCTACTGAGTGATATTTCACCTGAAATAGACTACATTATGGATTCCTTAATTAGGAGAAAAGCCCTGAATAACCAGCAACCTCCCACCTCTTAGCACCTTTATGCTCATTTTAACTTACCTTTACAAGGTCCTTTACAACATCCATTTTGTTGAGCAAGAGACAAACCACTATAAACCTTGCATAGTAACGCAGCTTCTTAACCACTAATTCAGGCCTAAACACAACAACAAAAACACCACAGCCAAATCTGAGATTAAAATAGAACATAGGTAGGCAACAGGGGTAAGGGAGAGGAGGAGTTTAAGACTAGAGCAAGGCTGAATACTCTGCAGATTAAGAGTTCTAACTGAATTCATGTGGAGATCAATAGCTATCTGGCTGCTTAGAGGTTTATTTAAAATTGAGTACAGGGACATAAAACACACATCAAGAAAGCCACAGCCTCCCCCTTCTCCACAGTCTCCTTACACGAGAACAGGCATGGGAGTCAGATATAATTGCTGATTCTGCAAACTTTTTGACAGTTCATGGGCACTATCTGACCCCACTGCATTACATGATAGTCACAGCTGGCTCAGAGTTCACCCACCTGGGAAACTTAGAGATCTGCAAGCCAGCATAGCCCATAATTACTTATCCATTTCTAAAATCTTCTGACAGCATCTAGAAACATGCTTGGTCAATCCTACCTTGTCTGACACAGCTCAAGCACTCAGACTGAAATTGAGAGATTTTTAAGAGAAAGATAATAGGATCAACAGATATCAGAACAGAGCAGGGAAACTTTCATCTTTTTGTGGCACAAAGGTGCATTTAGACATTGGCAAGACTAGAGATGTGCAATTACTTTAAGTCCAGAGATCCTTGAATGCTTGGCAGGAAACTCCCTAACTAACCTTCTGCATTTATCTTTATGATGACTTCAAATCATTTCTTCTTTAACTTTAATGAGGGAACCCAGGTTTACTGGCTAGAATGTAAAATCAGGATCCAGAACAGGTTCTCTACCTATTCTTATTTATATCTGTCTATGTTCTCAGCAGGCAGCACATTTTCTGCACTGCCACAACACAGCCCTGCTTTGAGTGTACCTTTCTCAGTATAGTGTCTTAAAAGGAAGATACGCCTCCTGAAGCTCTTGGACCTTGTCCCAGTTAGTTACAGAGAGCTGTCATACTGCAGTACTAACTGGTGTTCCCCTGAAGAGCCTGATTAGAATCAAACAGGTTCCTCTGCTTCAGCCCAACTGACCTATCTCCCAGCCACAGCATACTAGGTCCCAGCACTGATACTGCTCAGGACTCAAAATAACAAAACTTTGGGGCTAATAGCTTTCTAGCCAGGACCAAGTAATAGAATATTCCTCCATTCAAACAGCAAAGCTGTTATTTATACTGGGGTTTTTAATCATGGCAGGAGGATTAAAAGAAATTTCCTTGAACACTGATTTTATCCCAGTTATACTCCTACAGTTTGTAGTTATCTGCTGCTTTCATACACCATTCTAGTCTTGAAAAAACAAGGGCATTCATTCAGACATACCTGTCTTCTTTGTTGACTTGGGAGTAGTATGACCTCTGCCTAATTGCTGAATAGAAGGAGAAAGCTTCATTGAGATAGCTGGTTTCCGAAGTGCGCAAGCTGCAGACGAAGAATCAGATTAGCTCACTGCTTCAGATGGAAATCCATGCCAAACCCTCCCTTACTGCCCCCTCAACCATCTTGGGCATCAATGGCAAAACTCCCTCCTCAAGTATCATTGTATGAAAGCCAGACTCTCATTCTTTGTGCCTGCTGGGAAGACAGATTTCAGAGCTTGGATTCCATTTCAGACAACAATCAAATCTACCCATCTTGTACCCATATGTACAGGTGACAGGTTAACTGAAAAGTTTAAAGGAACATTAAGCTCCCAAACTTGTAAAACATGCTTTTGCGCAAGAGTCAAATGCAGCACACATGGAAGACTTACAGATGCTTTTGAGGTAGGAGCTAAGTCCCTAGGCAGTATCAATTGACTAGGAATGTGGTTATCGGGCTCACAGGTGCCTTTCTCTGTAGCACCCCCACGCAGTCCCAAGGGCCTTCTCATTCAGAAACAGGCATCATGACTCAACTGATACATTGACTTCTCCTGACTGAGCATCCAGTTGTTTGGCATGGAGCTGCCACTAACACTGCATTCCCCTACTAAATCCTTTTCTGTGCTTACTTACTAATAATGGTAATAGAGCTGCCCAATCTTGGAAGCAATTTCCCCAATTTGCCACCGCTTCAACCCATACCGATTGTCCAATACTTGTCTATTTCGCAAGAGAGAAAAGAAAGATTAAAAGGCATTCCAGAATTTCTCAGAACATCACACCAGACAAGACAAAGAGTCATTGTAGGGCCAAACTGAGCTTTCATTACTGGTGTGGCATTCCCAGTAGCAGTCCCTCACAGAGTCAACAACACTGCATATGCACACCAGAACAAGGACCATTTATCTTGCATAAACCTGCGAGAGCTAGACATAAGTATGTTGCACAAAATACACACAACAAAAGGTCACAACTTCCCAGGAGAACACAGACTACGCAGCCAACATAACGTGTGAAAGATCAGAGCCCACGCTGCAGCAAGACGCTTCACACCATTCCAGATGGGTTCTGGGTTCTGCACTGCAGAACCCATCATCCCAGCTTCTCCTTGGTAATATATTAAAGCAACATGCATTCAAGTAGAGCAAAAGGTTTTGTTAAAAAGTCAAACTGAAAATTCTGCAACATTTTAATTAATTAGACTGTGGGCACTACAGGAAGTGACTATTCTCTCCCTTCATGCTTGAATAACACAGTGAAATCTCAGTCTTAACTGGGGGTCCTAGGCATATGAGAGATTAAAGTTGCACTTAAATCCACAGAACACGTCTGCCTACAACATTCCCTCACCGATGTTGCTGTTGAAACTTCCAGAGTTTGGTGTAAACGTCAAACGTTCGCCCAAAATAGGATTGCCACTGCTTCTGCCCATACTGAGGTAAATCCCTGCAACAGACAAGTGACAAATGCAGAGTTAGGGAGTAGATTCTGGTCAGCCCAGTGTGGCAGCAGCAAATTTGTGTCAATGTCAGAATAGCTTTGTTCAGAATTGACCTGAAATGCTTTATAACTCTGCCTGCACCCAGAACTACAAGAACTATGATTTCTGTAGTTTCTCAAAACCTGTTGTTACTGGAATCTGCAAGGAAATCCTGTTTAGCTTGTAGGAAGTACACATATCAAGATCTGACTATAATATCCCTAAAAACAGGCCACAAGCCAGACAGCAGATTAATTTAGCATATATACAAGAAAAGGCCGCATATACATATATATGAGAAAGCAGCATGTATTGGGAGGAGCAAGAAATTCTTCAGTGCTGTCTCCTAATTATTGCTTCCTAGTTACAGACAAATTTTCTAGTCACTTTTCAAATGCGAAAGGATTGAAGTTACCAGTGTTAATAAAGGTCCCACACATTTTGCAAATCTTCCAAGTGATTGCCTACATTTAATCACTGTGTGGGGACACAGAGAGCCAATGTCTCAAACTCCCTGAGCCCTGCAGGTTCCACACAAAAAGGGGCAATGCTATAACATCAAATTAAAGGTGTGCAGCCTAACCCAAAGTTTTTGAAGTAAAACTTTTCCTACTAAGACAATAATGCAGCCTTCAAATGCAATAACTGTAATTCAATCACTTATTCAAAGAACAGCAGAGTTATTTTAGTTATTCTAGTGTCTATTGCCAGTCAATATCCCCAATCCTTAATGTCCTACCCGAGAGCGCTTGTCCAGCTGCAGACTGACAGTCCCCCTGCAAAAGGCTGACTTTCCCTCTCCAAAAGATTCAACAAGATGGGTCCTGTCCAACAGCTTCCAGCAGTTGCACAGGTAAACATTCACTTTTAAGTCAGTTATGAAACACACAGTATATGTACAGTGTATTTATATGGTATTTGTTACAAACATATGGCATACTGTACACATGATCCTATTTTCTCCAGATGTGCCTGGGATTCTGGAATGGCTACTCCAACATGTAGGATAGCAGCAGATGGAGGCAGTGCTCTCCATGAGCGAGTTAACATGAGTCAAGTGATTGGATATGTGCAAAAACATTGGTATTTATGGACAAATACAGTCTAAAGGAATCCATGCCTTCTAACCCACGTAAACATGCTTTTATCAAGGTTCCTCAATATTAACAGGTTCTCAACAGCATCAGAACAGGCCTACAAATAATCACCCCAAATAGGAAATGACCATGTAGCTAAATGCATTTTTCAACAGGTGATTGAAAACATCTTACCATGTTGCTAAAAGAGAAGTAATTTTATGGTTATATGCACAGAAAGCTATATTAGACACTTAAAATATCACAGTAAAAAAAAACCAAACCAACCTACCCAAGAGCAAGCAGAATAATCTAATGAAAATTAGTTCATTTAGACTGATAATATTTCTTGCTACTCATTAAGGAGATAGTCTTTTTTTTAATGGATGAGGCTGTTCACTGTGTTTCAGAAACAGACCCTATAACATCATACATAAATCAGCTGTCTAAATGTCACCAGGTCAAGCAAGCATACGGATGGTCACAGCTAACGTTCACTGGCTCAGGTTACATCATCACCACAACAATTGTCACCTTCTAACTCATACTTAGTGATATGTCAGAATCTGAGACCTTCTGGGTTTTTCATATCAGCCTCCAGTGCTATAAGGTGAGGTCGTCAATCCAGTTCATTTCTGCTTTCATACCTCCACTCGATTTCCATGCTGTGATATATTTCCCTCCACCTCCACTCCACAACTATGATGTAGTCGTAAGGATTTTAGGTTTAAAGGTTTGTGTTCTCAGTCCTAACAGAAGGCTGTCACCTGGGAGCTACTTGAATCTTGGAACAAATGCAACAGAGAAGACCAAAAACCCTCAGTCTCACTGAGCACGTTGACTACAAATCTATACTGAAGCTGATTCAAAGGAGGTATACAACTCTACAAGTGGAAGAGGAACAGCTTTTTCAAGATGGCATAATCTTTCATTTGATTCATGAATGATTTCTTCAGGGACTGCTCTCCCAAATCACTGTGCCAGTTAACATACCATTGAACACCTTAGTCTTCAGCAGACAGGCACAGAAAAGCAGCATATTCCACTTCCAAGCCTGGGAGGTCCAGACTGAGGGAAACACCACCTTCTGGAAACCATGCTGTGTCCTCTGGAGGAGTAAGACAGGGAAAGCAGTACACTACGATTTCCAGAGCAGCGTACTGGCGCATTTCTGCTAACTGTAATTGCTTTAACAGCACCCTAGGTGGAAAAGCAAATTAATATTCCTTTGCTCATCAGCCAACTGTACTTCCCACACAGCTTGAAGGGAGCTAGCTTAGTTACTACATGTAAAATGAATCTGTTATCAGCTATGACTCTTACCAGCCTGGAAAGCCATTCCGGTACTTGCTGCTGCTATTCTATGAAGACGCCAAGGAATCTCGGTAGGATTTTACCAAAAAAAATAATAATAAAAAAAAAATCCCCTCAAACTTGCAATTGGCTGCTCAACATCTTGGAACATACTTCGGTGTAGTGAGGGGTAAACAGGAGTATAAACACGTGCTTCCGGACGCCAACATCTTCATCCAAATATAGCTGGACACAATCATATGCAAATTTAAAGCATTTACTGCAACAAATGGTTCACCACTTTCTATTGTTGTAATAGATATAAACATTTTAGCTAAATAAAAGAAGTTAAGAAACTGTCCAAATACATGCCTCAGATATATTGCAGGTTTTGATATAGCAAGAGGTAGTGTTAAATTTAATTAGCACATCCACAAGTTTCAATGTTAAAAAAAAAAAGTGAATACCAATACAAAACAACAGTAAAATTGATAATCTAAAAAAAAAAAAAAAAAAAAGAGAAACCAAAGTTCCCTGGCAGTAACTTAAAAAATGATGGAATTAGCAAGTTGACTCAAAGAACCCTACCAGTAGTAAACTGGGCTTTCTAGGCCAACTCACTTAGGACATTTGAGCAAAGGTCTAACAAGGAAACAAGAAAACATACCCATCTTCTCTCAAACACTGAGAAGTAGGTACGTGCACAAATTAAGAAATAAGCAGGTAACTATTTGCTAGTCATGCTTATGCATATATCCCTCATCAGTAAGCTAATGTGCTCTTTATACCTCACCTGTCATCTTCCCTTGCACACTCTCTCGATTCCGTACCTTCCTCTGTACAAGCCTAAGCACTCTTATAAAACCTAGTTCAACTTGCTGTGCTGCATTAGTTTTGAATATATGAAAATTAGTGGCGTTTTAAAAAGCCTCCATTAGCGCAGCGTACACGTGTTTGGCCGTTGTTGTCCACAGTCACTGCTGGGTGTCCACATGCATATTTCTCAAGCAGCATGCTCGCCTAATTGCAGCTGGCATAGCTGCACAATACCATGCGATTCCTCAGCTCCCCAGGGAACAGGAAAGATCTCCATGGAAACAGACAGTAGCACTTGTTCTTTTGATAGTATTCTGACATGGCTGTAATAAAACTTCATTTATGACAATACATTACTGTGGTTTCACCATAGACTTTTGCAGACAAGAGCTGCCATTGCTGCCATTCATTTACTGTTTTGTGTTCTGAACACCATGCACACTGCTCTCACCTATCAAGAAATTTTGCTGTGAGAAAACCGATGCATAAGCAAAAGAGGACATTTAATGTAGTTTTTTTAATAAAACCAGAGGATCTGCATTATTCGGTGAGACATAGCCCAAAAGAATACTAAAGACTCGGTTGATTGCAGAGTGGATTATTAATACAGCTCCTCCCACTGAAGGAGACATGGAATATATGATCCAGAAGCAATTACATGCCCAACTTGAGAGCAAGGGACCTATGTTATAGCAAGACATTTTGCTACTTCCAGATCTACAGGAGGATACTAGAGCAACATGGAGAGAAAAAGGCCACAGCCTCCATGTCCTCCAGGGTGTGCCTGGCTGAGGGTGCTGGGTACAAAACAGGCAGCGGCAGCGGTACTCACTCATGCTGCCACTGATGACAATCAGCTCTACAAAAGGGAGGAAGTGGCAGCAAGAAGGAATCCAGATGCAGAGGAGGGAATGGAGGTGCTTTGATTTAGGACAGTTCCACTTAGACAAGGAAGACAGTTACACACTTCATTATGATAGCCTCCAACAACAAGTAGAAACTGTTTCTGATTTCTTGGCGTTTAAAACATTTCAAAGTGGACACGAAGACACAAACTCAGATGTTGTAAAATGATGGGCTTCTCACACTGGGCACAGAAGACTGGTTCCCTTGCCACAGTAGTGTGGCTGGTGGATAAACTCCACAGGCATTCCAGAGTTTTATCCAATCCTTGCTGTACAGTCTCAACAAAGACCAGCACTACTTATGTGCTCATGATTAATTTTCTGTCAGTAGTTCACTTCAGTCATGCTGTTGGCAGAAGCCAGATAATACTGGCTGAAAACCAACTAAAGGTGCTAAGGTTTGTTTGGTCAGCACCACGTGGAACTTGTCACACAGCGACAACTTCCAGAGATGTAAAGGTGCTGAAAAAGTCCTAGATACTCAGCAGTACACTTGAAAAAGGAAGTTTACAATAACTGTAAGTTTAACATTCAGAGCTTTAAATACATTCACAGTTTTGACAGGTGATAAAAAAAGACAATTTCCTTTTATGTTCATAAGCTTGTAGTAATTACAGGCTCCTATTCCCAGAACCTAAGCAGCAGCAGGCTAATGGCATTGTGGCGTAGCTTCCCCATCACCTCCAATAACCCACAAAGACAGTAAGCACGCCAGTAGCACTCACAGTAACCTGCCTCACTGATGTGGTTGGTGTGAGAAACCAGTCCCTTCCCACTACCAGACAGGGTATAGCCTGCAGCATTACCTGAAGCTAACAGGGTCCTGTTGTTGATAAATCAGCAGCAGCAGCATGGAACACAACTAAGAGGTTCAACTTCCATCTTACTAGAAGTCTACAAAATAAATGGTTAAACACTATCACCTCTTTCCATAAAAGGATAGCAGTTGTGATTCTTGCAGCCTGCACAATGAGGAACAAGACCTTATAATCTGGGGAACTATGATACATGTGGAAAGTCTTTTCATTTCTTTAAGTTTCAAGCTTCTCCGTGATACTGAACTCATTTAAGCACTTTTTAACACTAAAAAGAAAATAATAACCAGTGACAAGCACCATGAAAAACTGCTTTGTAACACGCTCCCTCTTTCCAGTCTTTTTTGAAGGAAAAAGCAAGTGGGAGTGGGGAAAGGAGAGAAGAGAGCAATTGGAACATACTTCATTAACAGTTGTTTCTAAATATAGCTCAAGGTGTTCAAAAAGGGAGTACAGACACTAGAAAGACAACCTCCCCTCTAAGCTATTCTAGCAGGCATGGCCACAAAAGTATCGTATCACGGGTAGTGCAAGCATGAAGTATACTTTGGAGCAGCAATCTTGGCAGATCATCGTATGTTTTCCTCAAATGCTGTATTTGGCATCTGTATTGGGAAGAGAGGAAGGAAATGCTACTGAAACAAAGACGTGGCAGGCTGAGCCCTTGCATTTTTGGCAGCAGCAACAGCTAAGCAGCTGCCAACATAGCTATAGGCTCAGTTCCCTGTAGCTGAAGTGCCCAGAGGAGGTTTCAGGAAGGAAATCATTGCTCTCCTCTCCCTCCCCCATCACTTCTTTTCCATGAAACATGGTAGGGACAAGAGAATGGCATAAAACACAGCAGCAAAGGCTATCATCATCTTCAAAACAGAAGGCAGCAGGCATGCATCAAATGCATTTATTATGCTAGAGGGAAAAGCAAGCAACTGGACTAAGAATTGGGATACTTGCCAGGTCATTTCCAGGTGAACTACCCAGAAGAGAACAAGCACCAGCAGAAGAGATACCTGAAAATTATAATGCTGCTTTACCTAGTCACTGTGCCCACAGGAATCACAGGGCTTATAGGTGAAAAGGTGGTCAAGTTCAGTACAAGACGCAACTATCTTAATTGTGTTAAGCCACAGTAAGGAGAGAGGCAGGCTCCCGTTCTGGTATGTTCTTATTTTCACACAGCATAGCCAGCTGCTGAAGCCCATCTCTCTATTTTTATTGCCCAAATTTCAGTATTTTCCATTTTTTTTTCTTCTAGCTGGATAAGAAGGTTTCTTTTTGCCAAAGTACCATGGATATGCACAGAAACTACATCTCCCATCTGGAAATCTGATACTAACTCCCTCCATGCCCAAAGAAAAAGACAGAATGGCTGCAGGTACTCTGCCATCTCTGTCGTGAACTTGAACATCGTGCATCTTGACATGAACTGTATTAATTTGTAGTCTTCAGTGACTCAGGTCAAAATTTCAAGCAAGCTGTAACAGAATGTAATGGCATATATGGTCCTGGAAATCCTGCCCTCAAGATCTCAGTTCTTTTGCTTTAGACTGTTTCACGGGGTGTCAAATGCAATCACCAAGAACTCCTTGTCTCTACTGCCCATTTACCATACAGATTTTGGAGCACAAACTGTTTGTTTTGGATTTGGTAACCAACTTCTAAAGCACATGAAAGGATTATCAATAGTGAGGGGTGAAGGAATTAAAAACATCTTTGCTAACCATCTGTGTTTGAATAACAGCAAGCTATATGGGCCCAAACATACAGTATTACTCAGAGACCAGTAAGAGGCTGAACTGCCAATAAGATATGAGCTAAAAACCATGTTGCTTAAGAGACTCTACAGCAAAGCTTAGAGATAAACCAGCTCTTGAATACAGAATCTTTACCTCAGCATATATTGACATAAACAGGATGCCTATATCACTGTACAAACATGAACTATTTTCCTTGAACTCCCCTCTTATTCCCCTTCTTATTGGTGCTGACAAAATAGCTAGACTTTCTAGATGTTATTGCAGATGTTTTGTAGATAAACGCAGATTTTACCTTTCTCCACAGTTCAGATTAAGCATTTGTTTCACCAGACACATAGAGGCTATGGTTTGGATGTTTCTGTTTATCATTTCCTAAATTTCTTCCCCCAAAATATTCCTTCCCCCTCTTTCCTCCCATCTAGGCCAATCCTTCTCATCCCTTTTTTTTTTTTTTTTTGGTACAGACACTGTGGGGTTTTGGACTTGTATCAGTGACATGTAGTCCTTAATTCTGTACTTCATACACACATTTCAGTACGAATTGTATCAATTTCATGGAATTTCCAACTTCTAGTTTACTGTTAACAGACATGACCAAGACATTCAGCTCACCTTTCTCACATTTCCTTCCCTACTGTCTGAGAAGAAATGCATGAATGTCTACTCCTACAGATATTCTTACGTACATGGTCCAAAACTACCAATACATAGGTGCACATTGTTCTCGCCTAAACAAACTTACTGGGTTTGAGTTCAAAATGTTCACTGTACAACTGGCTTCAGCATCACTCACACACTAAAGTGTATGTTCCAATGCTTTTCTGAAAGAATACTGTCAAAAATGCACTAACCTTAAGCCATTGAATAGCTGTTTAGATTTATCCAGTAAGTAGCAAAAGTCTGTCACTGTTTTCCTCTCTGCTTGAGGAATATCATCTTCAGCTCCTCCTGATGACATGATTTCTTTTAGGGCAAACTCAGTCCTATGAAGAAGAAAATAGCCATATTACTCAAAAATTGAGGGCTACTATGAACTCATTGAGATGCATATACAGTTCCATGGAGATGGTAACAAAGAGCGTGCAATTCTCCCACAGGTTACTCTTCTCAAGACTCATTAAAAATAACAGCTGAGAATCAAAGCAGGGGACTAATTATTGCACAATGCACCAGTTAACAGAGCAAAATTAAAGTGGCACAAGAGTCATAAAATAAAATAACTCTGACAACTGTCTTCACAAACACAAAGCTGCCAACAAAAGGACTGTAACACAAACAGTACTTGGGTTTCATACTTGGACAAAGAAATCCTCTAAATTTGCCTTTCTGCAGAGGTGTTTATCCTGGAGCTGTACTTAGAGAGACTAGCCTCAGTTCTGTCTAGATTTCATTTTCTTCTGTAACTGCTTAAAACTGTAGCTTACTAGTTCCTGTTGCTAAAACATCGCAAATTTAGATAGAATGCTAAAAAATATCCTGCTTCCTTTCTATTTCCTCATGACTGTTTAATTTCATGGCTTGCACTGCCCACAATTATACCTGCAGATCTATTTTTACTGTTCATATGAGCAAAATGTCGTGTTGTACAGTAATGACCTGAACAAAAAACTAAGATATAATGTAGATAATCCTAGTATTAAGTAAGGGACTATGAAAGCCTATAAAGGCAGAGTAGCTTTTAAAATCTTACTTGAAACATACATAGATATAAAATGATCCTTTTGATCATCCAAAGGTGAGCTAGAGATTTCTCAGCAGCAGCAACAAAACATACTCCTCTGAAAATGGCTGCCAGGTCTTTAGCTCGTCTGTGCTCTCTAAGGATTTTAGTGAAAGATAAACACAGCTCTACCTAGGCAAATGCAGAGCTTTCACTTTCAGCAACTTCTCTACCCATTCTGGTAAGCACTTCTGTTAAGCAACAAGTTTCCATTTGTGCAGAAACTGTTTGGATGCTATTTGCACAAATAATTACCTAGAAGTCCAAATTCAAGCCAAGAAATGGCAAAGCGAACTCCTTACAGTCACTGGAAAGTGCCCAGAAACATCTTTCATCAATTGTCATGAAAAACCCTCACAATAACTAGACTTTGGAAATGCTTCCCTGAAGAAACACCAAATGCATGAAGAAATTGGCAGTTCCCCCCTAGCTTTTGGGGATAAGTTAGTGACCATATCCTGCCAACGAAACAGTTTCATGATTTCTCAGTTTTGACAAGATGCAGCACACATTCACTTGTCTTTTACACCCCCCCGTGACAGTGCACTAGAGCACTAGTGCAAGGACATGGGGTGCACTGCACAAACTGCTTGTTGAAGAGTTCCAGAAATAGGTAGGAAGTATCTATGTATTGTCAGGTAATTGTAATATGGGTGCCAGACAGTGTAAGAGAGTTCAAAATATACCAACCAGCTGTCAAAAGCTGTTGGCATGAGCCTAGCAAGCAGGACATGAATATTCTGAAGTACCGTCCTGTGTTTGAAACCTCCAAACGTTTACATTCACACAGCAAGAAACAAACAACAGGGAGTACTTAAAGCAGCAACATATGAAATCAAAGTGAACAGTGACAGCTAAAAAACAGATGTCAGAAGTAGCCAGGAGGTGATTCAGGGATTTCAGGAAGAGGGACAATACCCCAGGTCCTGTGTGCTCTGCTCCAAGGGTGACCTAAGTCCTGCGGCGAGGCCCTTGGATTCTGCAGCTCTCCACTGTGGTAGACCAGGCACTCTAGAGCAGCTTCAGATACATTTTCAAAAATTGAGGAGCTTGCTTAAGTTACAAAGTATGTTTCATACAGTCTGTATATCATTCCTTCAATTTCACAATAAAGTCAATTTTATTTTATGCTACCCTTAAGTTATACTATTCAGCTATGCCAACCGCTGCTAACATTGGCCAACTGAACCTGTGTTAGCCCTGACGCAGGCAAATAAAACCAACTGCAGTTCTCATGTTAAGGGAGTCCACTAGATCCACTGTGAAGAGGGCCATTTATGCAATCAATAAAAGATTTGCTAGAAAATCTACTGCCTGCTGATCTGAAAGGTATCAGAAGGCATGAAAAATACTTGTTGCAGAGAAAGGAGAAAAAACAACCTCTTTCAGGTTATAGGCAATTCAGTATTTTGAAAGCCTACTCCAAGCCCAGTCAGTTCCTCAATATTTAGCACAATACTAGTTCTTGGAAAGTTAGAAGAACTGAGAGAAAAGAGGAAAAAAAAAGAAGAGGGGAGAGGGGGATAAAAAAAGAGGGTTTTAAAAAAAAAAATAAAGAGAGAGATTACCAAACTTAATAGGGCTGATAGGGCTGTCGGCACATGGGTTTGGACCTATTACCAAAGCAGAAGGCAAAAGCACCTTTTCTGCTCATGGAAAGAAACTGCCGAAAGCAGAGGAAACAACCTGTCTTCTTATCAGAGACACCTGATGGAGGAACCTAGGAAACAAACCACATTTAAGCACATTCTGACATTGCACAGAGATCTGAAAAATTAGAATACTCCAGAGACACTCCACTAGGACATTCAGTTTTTCCTTTATTCGCAGGTTCAGAAATGAAAAACTGACTGTTGCAATCAAGCCCCACAGATGGTATTCAGGCAAGCAGTAGCCTGAGTTTAGGCTAAAATGTGGTAATACATAGCCAGGGTGAGGAGTAAGAGGCAGAGACTGACATGAAGAAGCATACAAAAGCAGTACGCTTACTAGAACAGTCAGGGATTTACTTTTTGAAAGAGAGGAAATGAAGTGAAGTCTCGGTCACTCAAACCTATCTCCAGAAAAGAATCCCTACTGGTAAAACAGACTGCTCTACACAGAAGACATGAAACTACAATACCTGCAAAATTACTTCACTCTACAACTGAGTAAGCTGAAATCTTAAAAAACACATACACCAACATGTGTATACACACATCAAGTCTTTAGGTTGTATCGCTTTAGAGATCAAAATATCAATAAATGCCTCATCAAGTTCCACTTGAAAGTGAAGGTGCCACAAGCACAAAAAGCAGAGACCTCCCCG
>NW_009615059.1:0-2159 GCF_000690535.1 Cariama cristata
TTCTCTGTGAATGCTGCCGTACCCCCGCCTCGCAGCGCAGCCGCCCCAGCCCATCACTGCTGTGACCCCCAGGGCCCCCTTCTCCTTGTTCTCCTTTCTCACAGCCCCTCTCCTTCTCCCCGCTGCAGTCAGCCACGCTCACAGCACATGGGGAGGAATCCACGAAGCTGCCCACCGGCTCAGAGAGCAGTGAGGAGGAGGAAGAGGAGAAGCTGGACCTCTCTTCAGCCAGGAGGCGAGGCCCCATCCGCACGATGTGGCAGTGGGGGAGGGACGAGGGCTGCGAGGGGGAGCCCTGGTCTGGACTGTGCTCCCCCCACCATGCCCATGCTGGGGGTGACACGTCCTGTCTGTGTCCCGCAGGCTGACAGACGAGGAGCTGATGCGAGCGTGCGGGGGTCGCACGGCACACAAGTAAGTGGTTAGTGGGGGCTGCACAGTTGGGCTCCCCTCTCCTGGCTGGGGCTTTCGAGCAGAGGGGGGCACGTTCCCTGCCAGGGAGGTGCCAGACCCTGGCTGCCCATGATCCTCGCAGGGGTGCCCGTCACGGCCTGACCATGGGTGCCAAGCTGGCACGCCTGGAGGAGCAGGAGCGAGCCTTCCTGGCCACCTACCGACACAAGGAGCGGCAGCATGAGCCCCCAGAGAGCAGCCCCCCAGCAGAGAAGCGGGAAAAAAAGAAGAAGAAAAAAAGGAAACAATCCAGGGACAGAGCTGATCCTGAAGTGCTGCAGAGCCAGGAGCCAAGTGGAGAAGAGGAGGTGGTGGGAGAGGAAGGGAGGGTCGTGAAGAGGAAGAAGAAGAAGAAGAAGCAGGAGCTAAGTGCAGAAGAGGAGGTGGCAGGAGAGGAAGGCAAAGCTGTAAAGAAGAGGAAAAAGAAGAAGAAGCAGGAGGAGGAGGACAAAGAGCCAGTTGAGAAGAAGAAAGAGGAAGAAGAGGACAAAGAAGAGCTGGCTGAGACAGACGTACCTCTAGAAAGCACAGATGGCCCAGACAAGGCTAGGTACAGCCCCAGGAAGAAGAGGAAGAAGAGGAAGAGGGAGCCAGAGTGAGCAAGGGCCAAGGCTGCCGTGCTGCGCAGCTGCTGGTACCATTTGGCTGTGAGGGTCCTGATCCTGCCTGCTGGCACCGATGGGTGCCCAAGGGTACTCCAGGCTCTTCCCAGGTGGAGCCCAGCGCTGTGGCCCAGCTGCATGTTCGCTGCCGGGGGATGCTGGGCAGGGACTGGTTGGTCCGGGGCTGGATCGAGCTTTATTTCACTCCCTAAACCTTCCTTCCATCAGGGGTGACCCCAGTTCCCACCAGGCCCTGGGGCAGGGACCTATTTGCCGTGGGTCTGTCGCAGAGCGACACAAGGGGACAGACCCCACAGAGTATTGAAATACTTTTTTCAAGGGCATGAATAAATCTTTATTGCAATGAAACTATCCTGAAGTGCAAAACAGGTCGCAGATCCTGGATTGCGTCTACACCTAGAAGCACTCGGATAAGGCACCAACCCCAAACAGAGCCCACCTGGCAGCTGCCCCATCAATCCCAAGCTCCCGAGGGCTTTGGTCTGCAGTGAACTTCGATCTGGCTGGCAGAGCGGGGTAGGACTGAAGCCCGGTGAGGTGCTGAGCATCCTCCTAGCAGAGCGCTATGGCTTTGGCAGAATTAGGCTCTGATCTGCTATGCCAAAGCCTAGCCCAGCCCCTGCTGAGCCCCAGCCCTAGGTCAGCTGCAGGACGCAGTCTGTCTCAGGGTACGGTGGCAGGTTTAAAGCGTATTTCTCCTGGAGCGCGGCGGGCACAAACCTGCCCCC
Source organism: Cariama cristata (assembly GCF_000690535.1). Lineage (NCBI taxonomy): Eukaryota > Metazoa > Chordata > Aves > Cariamiformes > Cariamidae > Cariama > Cariama cristata. Next base: position 1,805 of record NW_009615059.1, read on the forward strand.
AAGGAAGTGGTAGCGGCCGGCAAAATGCATGGCTGCCTTCTTGGGTGCCGTAAGCGAGATGAGCATGTCGGGCTGGAGACCGTCCGCCTTCCCCTTCTCCACGTCCCAGCCTGCAACAAGCCCCGAGGCCAGGCTGGAGCCGGGAAGTCTCCGGCCAGGCCCCTTCTTCCAGCAGGTCCGGCCGTTACTCACCCGAGGGGATGTCGATGCTGGCGATGGGCACCGTGATGCGCTCAAGGGTGCTGAGGATACTGCCGAAGGGCTCCCGTACCGCTCCCTTGAAGCTGAATCCAAAAATGGCATCCACCACCAGGCCGTAGAGCTCATCGATGAGCGCAGCCTGCGGCGGGGAAGG
>NW_009615060.1:0-226 GCF_000690535.1 Cariama cristata
CAGGCCTTGCCCCACTTTACCACTATCTATCTAAACCAAGGGTTAACATTCACTCTCACAAGATGTTTTCGAAGCTCAGCATTCAAACTGAGCGGAGCGTCTGTGGCAGGAGATAGGGAGTAGACGTACAGTCGTGGCAAAAATGGATCTTAAGGGTCGGTCCTGGGGAGGGGGGTGGTAATTTCAAGCCCTGGGGTGCCTGGCTGGTGCCAAGACCATTCCCAAC
>NW_009615060.1:296-4973 GCF_000690535.1 Cariama cristata
GGGAAGGCTCCCAGCTCAGCCCTGTGGCTCCAGCGGGGATGGATGTGCCAGCAAAACACGAAGGAAGCGCGTTCTCCCAGTCAAACCCAGCTCCTTCCCTGTGGAGCAGCAGCTGGAAGAGCTGGGGCACACGGCTGCGGGGGGAAGCAAGGCGGGCAAATGCGTCCTTAAGTCTCCAGCATCCCTAAGCACCCCCTGACAGCGTTTAAAGCATCTGCTAAACCCCTGCTTGCAGTCAGACGAGAGGTGCTTTGAGGGCGTTTTGGTTTTTGCTGGGGCAGGAGAGACTGTGGTCATTTCTACAGCCCTCTTGGGTGTTTCTGCTCATTGGGGAGAGTGCAGGGACCCGAGGAAGCTGCAGCGGGGTCTGCAGGATGGGGCTGTCCCGGTGCCCCCTTCTCCCCGCAGGAGGATGGCACAGACGGGGCACGGATCTGGCACATGCCCAGGGACTGCAGGGTCTTCTCCCGGGAAGCCGAGGGACTTGCAGACATGGGTGATAAGGAAAATGGGCCTGTGGGATCCGGAGAGGCATCATCCCAAGCTCAGCTCTTCCAAATGCACAGCACGGGCACCTCCAGCCTCAGCCACGGCAAGACGAGGAGCCGGCAAACCAGGGGAAGGTCCAGAGCTCCTCGACACAGGCTCTCCCTGTCAGCTCCGGCTTTCCCAGCTCCGAGGTGTGCAGTGTCCGTTAACGGTGACCTCCTTGTTGCTGTGACCGACAGGAGCATGCCTTGGGCGATTGTGGTGGCGCAGAAGATGCCCAAAACTCACTGAGTCAGTAACACGACCGTGTGTCTGGGCTGCGGCTCTCCCATGCGTCCGACCCCAGCCCTGGCTCTCACCCCTTTTTTGGGGGTGTGACACCCTTCCAACAAGGTGTAATCGCAAACCACTCACCCAGGATGCTTCAGAGGGAAGTGGCAGATCTGCTACGTCTCTTCTGTCAGGGAACTGCCTGAATTCCCATTCCCCCCATAACCCCACATCCTGGGCAGAGGGACTGGATATCTGAAGATGTAAAACCAATTAATTGCATCCAATCTGTTCTCAGACCTGGCTGCGGGCTGAGACAACCCACATTGTCACGCGGAGCAGGGACAGTTGCCAGATACCGATGTGTCAGGCAAAGAGTATGCGGGGCTCTGCAGCTGCCAGCCAGGTCCCAGAGTTCACAGCCTAACGGACTATTATTAATACCCATCAGCCCGGGCAGCCTGGAGTGGGACCAGATCGGATGGAAAACACAGACTTTGGGCAAGGCTTGACAATATGATGGGGATGGGAGGGCGGCTGGGAGCCAAATAACTTTGTCAAGTGGCCAAAAACCTGCCCGAGTGATGTCCTTCGCGTAAGGAGTTGCTGGCTGCATCGGCTCCTTCCCCAGTCCGTGATTTACATCTCTTCTACAAGATGTAGCCAGCACCCTGCATTACAGGTGTGCCTGTTCCCCAGCACCCACTGTCTCAGCCTGAGGCTCTGGCGATCACCCAATCTAAAAGCGGATTGCAGATCTGATAAATCATCTCTTCTCACTTTCTGGCTGCACCCCAAGAACTTTCTCCCCGCACCCCCACAGCCCCTGTGAAATACAGCGTGGTTTATGGTGACCTTCAGGGCCAGCACTGGAGAAGGCACTCAGGCTTCTGCCGAGCTGCTGGGCTGAGCTCTCGGGTATCTCCTGGAGTTGTTCTGGCAGCAGGTTCTGTGCTTTGGTCACGTATGCATCTCTTCTGGGGACCTTCTCTTATTTTGACCCACAGCAGCGTGTCTAAGAGCTAAAGGGGTAAAGACAGTTTGGGATTACTAAGCACCCTGAGGAAGAGCAAGATTCCTTCTTGTGTTCTCACACGGACACCCCTTGTCCGTGTTTTAAATGTTCATAATGAGGTTTTATATGCTTGTCATCTATGTCATTTTATGGTTAAAACGATCAAAACCATTTCCAAGAGCAAGGCCTGGCAACATATCCTTGGGCTACTTAGCATTGCATTTGCGAAGGGCAGCTTCGTGACTTCAGCCGTGGCTCTGAGCACCCTCCATCACACCTGGAACTGAGTCAGGAGCACAGAAACTTTGGCAGAGAACCAGCAAACACCTAAAACGAGCGGGATTAAGAGACCTCTCCAGCATCCCCCCCAACTTTCTTCACAGGAGCAAGGATAGGACCTGACTCTGGCTGAAGCTCTTACGAAACTCTAAGACTTTTACTTCAATCCCTTTGCCTCATGCCCTTTGCATCTCCCAAATTTGGCAACAAACGAGGCAAAGTCCCGCAGCAAACAGGCTCTCCAGGTGCCCAAGCCCACTCCCGCAGCAGAGTGTCTTGTCACGTAACCAGAGCTGTGTCGGGACACCAGGATGTGTCAGACAGATCAGGTTGCACAAGCAGCCTAAATGTTTACATTCCCAAAGGTCTTAGTGCTTAATTTGTTTAATTTTACCATCTTAACGATGCCTTTTAAGACAGCGCTGCTGTTAATGCTCCTGGATATTTCGCAAATGAGACCGTGGATGTGATTCCAGCCTTGTTTGCGCCTGGACCTCAGTGCATTTTGACTCAAATTTAATTCCTAATTGTCAACTGTTATGTTTTACAGCTCTCAGGGCAGCACCCCAGAGCATTAGCAACGGGAGCAGGATGGTGTTCAAGCTCCGTGTAGGCAGAGCGCTCCTCTGATCTTTTAGAAAGCTTTGACCCAAACAATTCTTTCCCAACAAGATGCTAAATTCTCCGGCAAGTGCTGGGCAGAGTCCACCCCTGGGATACTCCTGAAACCGCAGTTAACTCTGTCAGAGTCCCCTGGTCTCACCATAAACGCTGATCCTATCTTTTAGTTTACAACCCGTTTCCCTTCCAGAATACCTTGTCAGTGAAGATCTTCAGGCTGGCCCGAGAATGGCAAAACAGACACAGGCACATATCATGTACTTTATCTGTCAGTTTGATTCAGAAGCTTAGGAAATACAGCTTCCAACTCTTCAAAACGATCCTAGCTTCTTACTTCTCCTGGCTGTGGTGGGAGTAGGGGATGCCTGTGGTTTACAGAAGTCACGGGCTGCAGGACTGGATGGCTCTCAGCAGGTTTCAAAAGCCAAGAATAAGTAGAAGTCTTAACTTTTAAAGGTTTTTAGAGTTTCCAAGATCGTGATGTGCTGGAGAGGAACCGAAGCAGGTTTGGAGACAACGACCAGCAAGCAGTTTCTGTGTCAGCCTGGCTTTGTCAGAAAAATCCAGCACCAGTGAATCATTTTTGGTGGATGGATGCAAAGTGTCTGCAGGATCTCAAACACAATGAGAAAAACAAACGCCCAAGTGTCTTCAAAGCAGCACAGCCGGACAGATCTGCATGGCAGCCAGTCCACCAGCCCTGCTCAGCCCACTCATGGTCTGCTAAAAAAGCAGCTGAGTGGGTGTCTGCTGTCTGCCACATTTGCAGCAAGATGCAGAGCTTCAGCAGCTCTGAAATACAATATGCTCCAGCGCACAAGCAAACGGTGTGGTTTTGGGCAGAGCTGGTCACAGGCCTGCTTTATACCATACGTGCTTTGGGGGCAGTCACCGTGATGCAGCAGCAGCGTTTCTGGCTGTCTTTGTGGTTAGGCTTGGCATCTGCTTTGGTATTTTCAGGAAATAATGTGGCAGCTCTTAAAGGCATCTTCTGTCTCCTCAGAGAGAAGCCTGTGACTCTGTGAAGGTGCTTCACAGGCAAGAGCACGGGGAAGCCCGCATGAACAGGAGCTCGCTGTGCTGAAAGGGCCACCCGAGGTGACAGAGCTTTTCAGACTCTCCTTTTCAGGTCAGCACCAGCACTGAACCCCATAGTTAACAGGGGAAGCCTGCATTTGGGGACACTGACTCACTGTACCCCCATGGAAGCAATACCAGGTATTATCTGCTCCAAAAGCAAACATAATTCCAACCAGCAGCACGGACAACCCCTGTGAGTCAGTGTCTCAGAAGTCTCATGCTCCATGCTGGTTTTCACTGGAAAAACTGGGGCAGCCACTGGCTCCCAGTCAAGCCCAGGACACCTTGAAGAGGAGCTCAGGGGAGGGGATCCACACATTCTGCTGGGGCTGTGTACAAGGCTGAACATACACTGGAGAAACACAGAATCATAGAATCGTTACAGTTGGAAGAGACCTCAAAGATCATCAAGTCCAACCTCCCACCCAACGCTGCCATGCCTACTAAACCATGCCTTGAAGCACCACATCTAAGTGTTTTTTTGAATATCTCCAAGGATGGTGAGTCCACCACCTCCCTGGGGAGCCTGTTCCATAAAATAGGAGCCACCTCAGAGGACAATTCCAGCAGCTCATGGTGTTGCTGCGGGAGGCTCAGGCAGGGAAGAGGAGGACAGCTGCTGAGCACGCTCGTGTCTCTGATTTCCATAGGTGCCGGTCAGTGACCAGCACCAGGCAGGTGCCCTCACCCCGGACCAGCTCTGGCAGCGCCGGCTCTGGGGTGCAGCACAGCCCGGCAGCCCCACCACAGGCCCACAGCGGACACCAGGCCTTCCGCAGAGCAATGAGGAGAAAACAAGAAATAGGATGAAAGACTGAGGAGAGAAACAGGAGTTGCGAGAGCAGGAACGGCAACAGGCCTATGAGGACCAGAATAAAACAGTAACGACGCCCAGAGGGAGGCGGTGGGAGCGGAGGCAGGGA
>NW_009615061.1:0-371 GCF_000690535.1 Cariama cristata
TAACGACGACTCACTGGGTGCCACAGCTCTAAAACCCAACTGCGGAGAGAGCAATAAACTTGACTTATTTGTTTAGGCTCAGCTTTGCTGATGATGTCAGGGAAGGCTGGGGGAAAATTGGTCCCGGGGGGTATTTGCATGAGCACCAGGCGAGGATGCTCCTGCGGGATGTGGGAACCAGGCTCGTCTGCTCCCCGGCAGCCAAGTCCCAAAGGTGGATCCCAAAACAAAGCCGAAATCTGCTCCCAGCCTTCCATTCCCAAATGGCTTTAGTCTCTTCCTTGGCTGCTTGTTTCTCCCCAAAATTTGGAGAATATGCAGTAATTCCAGAGCTTTGCCCCTGCGCCTACGGCTGGCATCAGAGCTGAAGG
>NW_009615061.1:686-1043 GCF_000690535.1 Cariama cristata
CTGCCCAGGGACCACCGTGCCGCGTGGGTACCGTGTTCCTGCTGCCAGGAGGCAACTACCAAGTGATTTGTTTTCCAAGCACCACCGGATATTGGAACAAGGTGTATTCACGCGCCAGCATCGTTGCGTACACAGGCACCAGCAGCCGGCGTGACTCATGCCACAAGCCTCGAAATCTTGAGATGGGGAGAAGAGGCATGGGAAGCACATCCCAAGAGCAACCGGGAGCCTGGAGCTGCCGCAGCCAGGATGCGACTCTGCCATGGTGGGGCTCATGGGGGACAAGCCGGGTGTTTGGCACCTCACCAAACCCCCAGACTTCTTATTTAAAAGCTGAAGTCAACCGCCAGAGTGGTG
>NW_009615061.1:1062-1967 GCF_000690535.1 Cariama cristata
AGGGCGGGAGCGCGCCTGCAAGCCGGGGGCACCGCGGGCACACAGCCCTGGCAGGACGGGCTTTTGTCCTGGCTGCCAGCGGGAGGGATGGAAACTCGGCGGCACCGGCTGCCCTTTGTGCGTGGAACAAAGAACAATACCCAGCGACTTCCTCCGCTGCCCAGAACCAGGCCCCGCGAAGCAGCCAGAAAGGGAAACGCTGCTCGGCAGAGCAGCATGGGAGGGCAGAGCCAGGTGCTGTGTCACCCCGTGAGGCTGCCCGGTGATGCCCAGTCCCCTTGCCCGCCGACCCAGGGCTGCAGGTGGCCTCCATCCCCATGCCAGCTTTGGGGTGAGCGGGAGGGCTTTTGGTAGGGTGCTGTCATGGGTGAAAATCTGGGGTCAGGGGCAATTTGGGGGTGCCGCAGCCTCACAGCCATGCTCGCCAGCCTGCAGCTGTGCCACCACAAAACCGGTTGGGGGGATGTAGCTGGAGAGCCCCTGCTTCTGCCTGTCCTTTGGGAGATGCACGGTTGCAGCTCCCGGAGGGGGCTCAGATGTCCCCTCCCGGCTGTCAGGGGGCTCCTCTGCACCGTTAACCGGCACTGCTAACCGGCACCACCAGAGGCCCACGCCGCCACCGGCCAGCCCTGCAGTGTGCGCAGTCCAGACCTGGGACCATCTTCGAAATCCTCGTGCCATCTAGTGGGACCTTCACCAACGACAAGGCAGAGCGTGGCTGCCGGCTCGCCGTGGGGCTGGGAGTGACGGGGTGGCAGCGGGTGGCTGAGAGACCCCGGCCAGATCCACCCTGCTCCTTCAGCGGTGGAGGAGACCCGCATCGGCAATTAAACAGCGCTTTTAATGAGAAGTGTGTACCTCCAGCAGCAGAAGTCAGTGTTGGTTACTAACGGAGGGGCCACAAG
>NW_009615061.1:2244-2787 GCF_000690535.1 Cariama cristata
TGATGTACCAGAGGCAGACGAAGAGACCTGTGGGTGGGTGGCAATGCAGTCGCTGCCATGCGTGCACCGAGCTTCTGCGAGGAGCAGGGAGGTGACAAGGATCCTGCTGCTCCCAAACCAGAGGGGGTGTCACCCCTCACCCCCCACCAGTGCTCCCCACTAACCTTGCAGGGAGTTGAGGATGGTGAAGAGGTAGAGCTGGGGGACGAGGAAGACACCGAAGCTGAAGAAGGCCAGGCCCCAGGTGGTTCCCAGCAGACAGGTGAGCCCCAGCACCGTCACCCAGTCCTTCCTCGCCTGCACCTTCTGCCGCCGGATCCTCCGCAGTATCATCACCACCCTCGCCAGCACCAGTGTGTTGAAGAGCAGGATGGAGCAGGCCAGGTTAGCAGAGGTTGGCATAATGGGCCGGCTTGCTGGTGAGCCAGCACCTGGCAGAGGACACTCTTTTGGGGACAAGGGCCAGCACCCCCTGAAAAGGAGCTGGGTGCAGGAGGGGCATGGTGATGGGTGCCCCCACACAGGGTAAGATGGAGGTGGGCA
>NW_009615061.1:2820-3190 GCF_000690535.1 Cariama cristata
TGCCCCCACAGAGTGTAAGATGGAGGTGGGCAGCCAGCAGAGCCACTGGGTTACATCCAGCCCCAGCGTTGGGTCAGCCCCGTGTGCCTGGGGTGCCCAGGGTGCCCAGGCTGTGTGGGGAGCCCGGTGTGCCCATGTGCCCAGGGCACCTGGCATGCCTGGTGTGCCCAAGGTACACAGTGTGTCCGGAGTGCCTGGTGTGCCCAGGGTGCATGCTGTGCCTGGGCTCCATTCTGTGCCCGCATGTGCCAGGGTGCCCAGGGTCCCTGGGGTGCCCAGGGTGCATGCTGTGCCCAGGGTGCCAGGGGTGTATGGTGTGCCTAGGGCGCCTGGGGTCCACAGGGTGCCCGGGGAGCTGGCAGCCCCCTTC
>NW_009615062.1:0-205 GCF_000690535.1 Cariama cristata
CATGACAGTCCCCCCCACACACACACACTTCTCCGGTCTTGAACCTTTTCCCCTCGGGACCTGTTCCTTGGTGCAGCGCTTGTGCATGTTAACCACAACCCCCCGTCGTTATGCATGTTTCTCCATTATGCTGGTTTTAGTACCATTAAAGGATGATATAGCCTCCGAGCAGGTACAGAGCAGAATAAAGTACACAACGCACATG
>NW_009615062.1:241-568 GCF_000690535.1 Cariama cristata
GAGCCAGCTTGGGGGGGCCCAGGGTCTGTAGGTCAAGAATCTGCCTCCGTTAATTTTATTTTTCTGCCTTAACATTGCTTGGAAGGGCTGGTAGCAGGGCAGCTCATCCCTGAGCATCCTCATCCCCCAGCATCCTCCGGGGACATCGAGGAAGAGGAGCCTGCTGCTGTGTGTGTGTGTGTCGTCCCCCCCCTCCCCATAAAGGCAGCGGGGCAAAGCCTTTTGGGGGGGCTGAGCTGCACCCACTAAAATCTTTCCCACTCCTTGCCCCCGGGGAAGAGACTTCACAAGCCCAATCCGTGTGCTGAATCCTTTGGGGGATTGAGC
>NW_009615062.1:651-986 GCF_000690535.1 Cariama cristata
TGCTCCTCGCCGCTGTCGGCACAGGGCTGCTGGAGCCCGGGCACGGCGGATGGAGGATGTTTGGGTTGGCGGGCACTCCGGCTGGACAGAGGAGCCGGGCAAGGAAATGCATCCCAGGGTTGTGCTGGGGGAGGGAAATGAAAACCCAAGAGGCTCGCTCCTCTGCCTGAGCACTTAAAAAAATCCCCAAAATTAAAATAAAATGCTTTTCTGAAAGTGTAGCTGCTTTCAAAAGTGGGTGGTGGTGGCGAGGGGTGGCCCGGCTTCAGGAGAAGCGCAGGTGCCTGCAGAGCAGCAGAACCTGGGGGTTGCCCACCTTTAGATCCGCAGGGCAA
>NW_009615062.1:1017-5863 GCF_000690535.1 Cariama cristata
AAAACATGTAGCTGTACTTTTAGAAAGTGCAGTTACTTAGAAAGGATTTGATAGAAAAGAAAACTCCTGAAAAGAGAAAATAGCCCTGTTTTAGCCAAACCAGGACATCTCCCAAAGCAGGAGGACCTCCCTGTCCCGCTGAGGACACCCCGTTAATCCTGGGGTGGCACGGGGAGGGGTCTCACCATGCAGCTGGCCTCAGCACAAGGAAGGAGAAGACTTTTTGGACCTGGCTTGGGAAGGCCCCACAGGAGGTTGTGCTGCAAAAGAAACCGGGGTGCAATACGGATGGCAGGGGACATGCCTGGTTTTATTTCCTCAACATGCATGGGGACAGATGAAGCCTGCGAGGAGGGAAATGTCCTTCAAAGCTCCATGGCGTAAGAGCAGAGGTAGAGGGAGACGCACCCGCAGATGTACAGGACTCTGCCAAAGGCAACCTAAAGGATCCCAGGATGTAGGGAGAAGGAAAATGCACGGAGAAAATTTGGTTTGTGGGGGTACACCTGGGGAAACCCACCCTTACCTTCACCCGCCGGGATGCTGGGGGTGAAATCCTGCAGGTGCCAGCTCCATGCACAGCTGGGGCTGCGATCGGAGGATGATGCCGGACATTGTCAAAGGAAGGACATGGAATGGGCAGGATATGCTGCTGGACCGCTCCGCCGTGCGCCTGCATCCCGGGATGCCTCGAGCAGCCGGCGACAAGGTTTTCCTCGGAGCTACCCGGAACCCCGGCCAAGTCGTATTTCATCCAGAAAAAGGAGCAGTTATCCTCGTGAACCCAGCCTGGCGTGTGTTTTAAATTAGCGCCTTAGATAAGAGAGCAGCGCTGCGGAGGCGGCTGGCTGCGTCCTCGTACGCCACCGAAAACCGCTGCTGGAAGAGAAAAACCATAACAGGAAAGGACCTGAGCTGAAATGAGCAGGAATATTTTATTTGATTTTATTTCATAGGAAAAGCTGAAGATGGACAGACAGCTTTGGGGTAAGAAAACAAAGATGTGAGAAAGAAGGCTATGGAGTGGGCAGCCCAGAGCCTGTGGTTTGCCGGAGAAGGGTCTGCCCAGCCTGGTTGGACTTGCTTCTGCAATGTGTTTTAGGGCTCATAAAGAAACCCCTGGGCTTGGGGATGTGCTCCTCCAAGAGATGCAGAAGAAGAGGCCGGGGAAGTGCCAGGAGCAGCTCCTGGTGCTTTCCCTCTGCCGTCTCCATCACCCGTTCCTAGCTGCGGTGCCTCTGACGGGGGAAACGGTGTGTTTCAGCATCCTTGCACTGACAGCACTTTCCCCTCCTCACCTTGCCAAGCTCTGGGAGCCAAAAACCAGGAGCCCATAAGAGGATAAGTTTCTGACGGAGCAAAATAGTTTCCGTCTGATGCTTTAATCGGCTAAACAAGGCTGGAGCCGGGCGCTTGGAGCTTTGCACTGGAGGCTTTTCCTTGCAGCACAGCCTCAAACTGACAACATTTTCCTAATTCCCGAGGCCAGGGTGAACCGGTTTCCCCTCTCTGGGATGGGCTGGCACGCTGCCGGGGCTTGCAAAGCTGTGCCCGTCCTCCCAGCCGCTTCTCGCCCACCTCGAGGGCCAGGACCGGAGCTGGGAAGCTCAGCCACCTCTCCCAGCATTAGCTGGCTGCAGATCTCGCTTTCAGCCCCAGAAACATTTAAGGTCGGCTCTCCAGTGGCTGGACTGGGCTGCAAACCTCTGGCCAGCATTTGAGCTGACTAAAGGAGATTTTTATTTCCCCCTCCCGCCCCCAGAACGGCCGCTCTGGCATCTTCCAGACTTCCCGAGCCTGGAATGTGCAGAGAGAGGCTCTTCTAGCCCTGGTAAATACAACTTGTCTTTGGGATAATAATATTTTGGAGCTCAAAATGCCGCTGGTTTGCCTCTGCTCCCCTTCTGTGGGCTGAAGGCAGGCGGTGCCCGGTGCAGCTGTCTCCAGATGTTCTCGGTGTACCCCAGAGGGGGTTGGTTGCCCTCCCACAGCCCCAAAACTGCGGTCTCTCACCCCAGATGGCTGGGGGGTAAGGATGCAAAGGATGAAGACTTCGCGTGGAGGTGGCTTTGGAGGGAGGCTACGCAGCGCTCGCCAACGTGCCAGGAGAGAAATACAGTGCCTTTGAATTTCCGAGGTCTGCACGGGAAAGCGCTGCCCCTCCTCTTCACCCCACGAGGGGAGACAAGCCCCAACATCAGGGCAGGGGCGAGAGGAGGTGACTACGGCTTCATGTCCTCGTTTTCTCCTCCTACTCATCCTCCTCCTTCCAAAATGTCTTCCTGATGGGCCTTTCCCCACCCAGCATCCAAAGTCCTGAGCATCCCTGCGCTTCTCCTCGCCTTTAGTCTAATGACAGATGCCTGCAAACAAAAGAACGATAAATATCTCTTTAATACACAAAAGAACGTCAGATTATTTTCAACTGCAGGTTAAAAATCTGAATTTTATTACCTAGCTAGCATCCCTGGTGCACGGCACATCCATCAGCGCTGCCGTGTCTCCTCCCACCCCACAGATTTGTATCGCGGTTCGAATCCTCGCTGAAGCGAAAGCACAAGCTCACATGCCAAAACACTTATTAATCCTGTTACAGGCTTTAATGAAGAGCTGAACCACGATATTTTTATTTGTTATGGTTGCTAGGGATGTTGCTACGCTCTCCACACCATACCCCAGATCCCAGTATATTTGTGATATCCGAGAGCTGCGTACTGGGGAATTTATTTAGCTGCTATTGCCAAATTTAGTTATACTTTGAAAAAAAAAAAAAGCGCCATTCAGGAGCTTCTCAGAAGCGTACCTTTTTCCCTGACAACGCAAACACACGTAGGGATATTTAAACAAACAGCTGCACGCTGCTCCTGCCCACACGGTTTTGTTTAAAACGGATTTTTGCACCTGCACGCTGCAAGAAAAGCAGAATCTCCTGAATTTGAAAAATTTGAAATCCTTTTTTTTTTTTTTTGCCTGTGGCATGGGGAGATGGTACTGAGCCCTGTGGGCATCAGCTCCTGGGCTGCTCACTTGCTGATAGGACTAATTAGCCTTAATTAGCCCTAATGACCCTTACCATCCCCACCTGAAGCCACCACTCGCACCCCTCCCATGCTCCCTGGAGACCTATTTCAGTCCCTGAGGTGCAGGAGTGCTGATTTCCAGCTCAGGTTGGTTTCTAGGCTTCACTTTAGACCTGGTTTATCTCTGTGAGCTCCTGGGCTGCTCACTTGCTGATAGGACTAATTAGCCTTAATTAGCCCTAATGACCCTTACCATCCCCACCTGAAGCCACCACTCGCACCCCTCCCATGCTCCCTGGAGACCTATTTCAGTCCCTGAGGTGCAGGAGTGCTGATTTCCAGCTCAGGTTGGTTTCTAGGCTTCACTTTAGACCTGGTTTATCTCTGTGAACTTGTGTGATGATCTGGAGCCTTGGCTGAACCTGGCTGTGATCTCCTGCCCTGCTCTGTTTTGCTCAGGGACTGGCCCGGTGTGTGAGAGCGTGGAGAGAGGACAGCTCTTTCCTTGAGGATGTGAAGCCACGCTTTGCCTCTGTGCAATGGGGAAAATGTCCCTCCCAAATAGGAACCGATGTGGGTGTTCTCTCTCCCTTTTTTTTTTTTAAATTTTATTTTTTACTAGGATTGCTGGTACTGGAAAAAGAGAGTCATATGTCCCGAAAAGCCCTGCAAGCCAAGGAGGCTAGCCTGTAAAGGAAAATAAGTTGATGTAACTTATTTGGGATTTTTCCAGAAAGTTTTGACAAAGTCCCTCAAAAGATAATGTTAAAAGAAAAATCGTTAAAATGGTTAGAGAACAACAAATAAGCTTCTCCTGGGGGCTATGAACTGCTGAGAGTCAGTAAAACTGGGGCAGGAATAAATGGCCAGTTCCCAGCATGTGGAGGTCTAACAGGTGGGCTATCTCCATCTTGGTGCCAGTGTTGTTGTAAACAGAGACATAAAAGTTTATGGAAGAAAAGATGAGCAATGAGGTGACAACATTTGCAGCTGATGCTATTTATTTGAGTTGGACAAGACTATCCCGAGGTGAAGGCATTGAATTTAGGAGATGCGGTACTGCAGAAGAGGATAAAATTCCTTGAAAATGCAAACCAACACGCACAGAAAAGGGCTCTGAGAGCTGCCATCGGTGTTACCGGATTAACGGAGCTGGGAGAACGTGAGAAATACCAGCCTGGAACGGGCTGTGATCCCGCGGGGGCGGCTGGCGGCGGAGTCGCGGAAGGGCCCGGTGCCGGCCCCCCCCAGCCACTGCACCAATACACCACAAAGTTAAATTTCCCATCGTGATCAACACAAAGATTACAAGTTTGGGTGGTGTTTTTTTTTTCATTATTGGCCTCAGTAAAGCTTTTGAGCATTTTTTCCCCATAGTTCTGTTAAGGATTTCTTACTGAGTTTTGAATTTCCTCCTTTTCAGTAAAACGATAGCCATTGCAGCAATGCTATCAAAAATCTGTCTTCCCTTTCTCTCGCACACTTTTGTATAGGTTAAGGCTATTGTCGCCGAATCTCCTTAATACCAGTTTTTATCACGCCCTGACCAATAATCCCTTCTTTAAATAATTTTATTACCCATCTCAGCTCACATGGAGGTTTTTCTAGGCCCCGCTTTTTAAACCCTTCACCGCCTGAAGAAGTGCACGGTGGCGGCCTGAACCTTGGGAGGACGACACCTCTTACAACCACGCTGGAGGGAAACGTTTGTTTTAACTGGAAATGTCCATCTCGGAGGTAATGAAGTGCCCGGGGGCCCAGCCTGGTGGCGGGCTCGGAGGCCTGGTGCTCCCCAGGGCAGGCAGGAGGCCTGGGCCCCTCTGCGG
>NW_009615063.1:0-236 GCF_000690535.1 Cariama cristata
GCTTCTTTGGGATGCCGCTGCCTGGGTCCCCTTGGGAAAAGGGTGGGATGGGTGCACGGGTGATACCCCAGCCCCTCGCTCGCTCTCTCCCGCAGCCGACTACATCGTGATGCAGTTCGGACGCGTGGCGGACGATGCCTTCACCATGGACTACAACTACCCGCTCTGCGCCGTGCAGGCCTTCGCCATCGCCCTCTCCAGCTTCGACGGGAAGCTGGCCTGCGAGTAGCACCCAC
>NW_009615063.1:620-2257 GCF_000690535.1 Cariama cristata
TCTCCTTGGTTCGTGTTTCCTCATCCCCCTACGAGTGTGCACAGACCCCGCGTGCAGCCGGGCTCTGCCCAAGCTCCCGGCAAGGGGCCCCCTGCCCAGCTCGATGCCCACTGGTCCCCAAACCCCTCTTTTCCCCCACTTTGCCCTGGCACGAGCGGCCGTGCGGTGCCCGCGGTGTCTTTGCACGCTGCGGGCTCTCCACCCGCTGGGTCTAACCCCGCTGCCTGGAAGCCTTTGGGGATTTGGGTCCCTGAGGAGCAACCTGGCACCCAAACCACCGGCACGTGCCGAGGGAAGCCGGTGCCAGCGGAGGAAGGCTGAGCCACGTGAGGCAGAGCCGGCATCGCCAGCACGGGGTTGGGTCGATGCCACCAGGAGGGACCTGGAAGGGAAAACTCTGGGTGCACCAGGAAGCACCGAGGTGACTCACGAGGTGCGGTGCGGTGCTGAGTCACGCTCAGCACCCGGACAGGCCCTGCTGAGCCCCCCGTGCCCCCGCTGCTCACCGCCCTGGTGGTCTGTGGCATCCCTCTGACCCCAGCGGGCTGGTGGTCCCACGGAGCCCCGCACACCCCGGGTGTCCTCGCTGCCGGGACTGGCCCCACTGGTGCTCCCTGCTCGTGGGGAGGTGGTGGATGGGAGATGTGGGGTGTCACGGGGGGCTGTGGGGGGTCATTGGGAAGGGGAGATGCCGGAGAGGAGCAGCTCTATGGGGAGCAGGGCAGCCCGTGCCCCCATGCCCAGCACAAACCCACCCTTGTGGGGTGCACAGACAGTCCCGGATCTGATTAATTCAGTGGTGAGAGACACCGGGACATGCCAAGGTACCCCGAAACACCGTCCTCGGCTCCCCGATAATGCTTCTCTCACCTGCTCATCTCATGCACTGACCCCGGGGGGGCCTGATACAATTTGAGGTCCCGTTACCAGGACACATCCAGGTCTTTTCCCCCTTTTGGGGGTGAGCTGAGCACCCCCAAGTTAACGCTGAGAGAAGGAGCTGGGACAGAAAGGCTGAGGAGCAGGAGACGGATGAGACGGATGCGGTTGTGCAAGAGGGATGCTTGTGTTCGCTGGGCAATGTCACAACGCTGCCGTGGCCAGAACCCGTCCCTGTGCGGGGCTGGGGACAGGTGACAGTGACCGTGGGACCAGGAGCTGCAGCCTGGCCACTGGCAAACACCGCTGGCAAACATCTGCCTTGGTGGCTTTGCAGATGGAGCCAAGGTTTTTCCCAGCAGCCGAATGAATCCGGGCTCCGTGGTTCATCGGCAGATGCTCGCGGTGGGAGCAGACGGAGGTGGACAGCTCGGGGACACCGGGCTGGCGTGGGACGTCGTCCCCTACCCACGTGGGGAGATCAGAGACCTTCTGGTGAGGTAAAGGAAGACACAGCCACTGCGGTTCGGGGCCAGCATCCCCTGGCTGGGTGCAGCCAGCAAATGTGGGCAAAGCAAGAGCTTGCTGCCCAAATCCAGCCACCGACCCGACATCTGTTTGAAATCGGGAAAAGCTCCGCTAACGGTTGAGCCAACGCTTGTCCCCGTTTCCTCCGGTGGAAGCCGAAAACCCAAAGCAGGGAGAGAGAGGGGTTTGGGCTCCCCAAGCTCTGGCTGGAGCACCAGCTCCTGTTATCC
>NW_009615063.1:2296-4922 GCF_000690535.1 Cariama cristata
ACCCAAAAAACCTCCATGTTGCCCGTGGTTGCTTGCAAATCCCTCGGGATTCCCAGCCTGCAGCCCAAGAGGAGCAAAACAAATGGGCCATGGGTGCCCAACGCGATGCCACCCCATCCCAGAACCCAGTTACCGCGTCAGCCACCCACCCCAAATCGCTTACACAAACCCCCTAACCCAAAGCAACTGCGGCACGAGAAACAAAAGGAAACACTCGAACAGGGAGATGGATATTCGGGCCCTTTGTTTGCGCTGGCTGTTAACGCCAGAGGAGAGGAGGAATGGAAGGAGTCGAAATGTGTATCTACTTTGGCCGATGGAAAGTGTGACGTATGCGCCGGCAAACCAGTGGCTGAGGATGCTGGGGTGTGCGTGGGTGTGAAAGGAATGCTCGCTGCAAGAAAAGATCAAAAAAAAAAAAAAGAGAAGGAAGCTTATCAACAACATTTGAGCCCAAAGTGTGTGTCTTCCTTGGAGAAAGGGGTTTCTCAGTCCCCAGGGATGATGTTTTCCCCGTAGCAGGAAACTTTGAGGCTTCTGGAGCTTCATTTTAGGGGGCTGGTGGTAGGCTGGTGGGGCAGGGATGGGTTTAACCCCATGAAGCGCTCATGGAGGGGCACCAGCACGGCCAGCGGCGACTGCTGGCAGCTCCTCAAGGGAACCTCCTGGGAAACGCGTTTTATTTTTGCAAAGATGGTTATAAGGCAAAGGGGAAGGAAAAAAATGAGGTCCCACCTTGATGCTGAGCGCCACATCCTAGCTAGGATCAATGTGACCGCGGTGCCGGCGATGACTGCCGGCATCCCCATCCTGCACCAGTGAGTGGAAAGATGCTGGTCCAGAGTTGAGCAGGAGGATGGAAGCGGGGGGCTCTTCTCCGACCGCTCGCTTCTCCCTCTGCCCCAGACCCCCAGGGCTCGGAGGGGGCTCCGTGCACCCAGCCCTGAGCCCAGGCTCAGCCCCTGCGCTCTTAGTGGGGGCCTGTGGGGTATTTCCGTGGGGCTCCGAAAGGCAAATGCAGAGGGAGAGGGCTGGCTGCATCCCGGCAGGTACGGGAGGGGAGCCCAGCACCGGGAAACTCCTCGCCCGGCGATGGCAGGGCCGGAGCTGTTTGGTTCCCAGCGAGCGCCCTGCCCAGCGGAGAGCATCGCCTCAGCCCCAGGGGCTCTCGCTCCCTGCTTTGAAGTGGTGATACATTAATTAATTAAAGAAGCGATCGTGACGGGGTGTTTTCCTCTCCTCTTCCCCTCCCCGTGTATTTATTTCGGTGACATTTTTTTAAGAAGGGAAGGCAGACTCGTGGCCGGTAAGCTGGGCCGTGGGTTTGCAGGACGGGCTCGTCCTCGGCGCAGCGAGCGACGGGCAGTAATGGGAAAGCCAATGTTTTTGGACTGCTTTTAAAAAGGAATCGTTTTTTAATTAGTGAAGCCATTCTGGAGAAGTGTTGGAGTTTTACAATGTTGTAGCTGTTCTTGGTGTCTTGCCTAGGCTTGGATGTTCTGGCTGTAAGAAAATATTATTTATGGCGTTGGTGCTCGCAGCTCCTTTATACGATAATTTGGGAAAGGAAGTTGCTGTTCCCACCAGTGGATGAAGAATAGCAGAAACGAGGATTACGGACTTCTGAAGGAGGGGAAAAAAAAAAAAAATAAAAAAATTAAGAGGCAGGACTGAAACAAACCACGGAGCCGGGCTCGAATCACCGCGCTCCACAACAAGCTCATCCCAGCATCGCCAGCGGTTGGGTCGGATGCCGTAACGGAGCCGAATCCCGACCCCTGCCCGCCCGGCGGGCCCGGCACAGCGGTGACCCCCTCGGTACTCCCCTGCGCGACGTTACATGTGTTCCTAAACATTTGCAGATCAGGCTTTTATTCATGGGCTAACGCATGCCTGTTTGCTCATGCCTTACTCAGCCTAAACTCCTATTGAAGTCAATTAAGCCTGTCATCTCCAGGAGCAGTCAATGTCATTTTTGCCCAAGTAAGGGATGAGTAACGAGGGCTGCGAACGGCCCTTGGAGAATAGCAGCCATTTTGTTGCAGTTTTTGGTCCAGATTTCTTACGAGTTAGCACCAGGCCAAGGGTGGAAGAATGCGATACGGCTTTATTAATCACACACGATTACTGAATGCGCTGGATGCTTCGGAGACTGTCGCTTTACGGGCTGCAGCGTTGGCTGTCTTGTCTCGAAATGCTTGAATAGAACCAAGCGCGGCACGAAAATTAGAAAAATATGTTTCTAGAAGTGATGGGTTGCAAAGAGCATCCCTTCTTCAAGCAGGGTGCTGGGAGGATCCCGCTCCCCCATTTACTTCTGTGGGTTTTGGGTACCGCAGCACAGGTCCTCAGTGAGTCCAGGACCCCGTGGCCGGCACGGCCGGGGTTTTTTGCCGCGTGTTGCCCATATCAAGGCCGCGGTTCCCAACAGTCGGGCTGGGTCACGGCCAGGGACTCGCATGCGATCAGCCGGCTGTGGCTTAGCACGTTGCCACCCATCGGCTCGCTCTGAGGAAATGACGGTGGCCTGGCTCCTTGGCTGGGTTCCCTTGGGAAATCACAACGGTGTAGGCTGAGATCCCCGTCCTGGGTACCGCGGGGTGGGGGGGGTGTCCGGGAGTGGTGG
>NW_009615064.1:0-341 GCF_000690535.1 Cariama cristata
TGCCAAGGATGCCTGGGAGACACTGGGTGCCAGCATCTGGCCCTAGGAGGGGACAGGGGACCTTCTGCTGTCACCCCTAATGCCTCCTTCCTCCTCCTCCTCCCGCTGCCCGGGTAGGTGACGAAGTTACAGCAGCTGTCAGGGCACACACTCCCCTTCGCCCCCTTGGGCCACGCACCCTCCATGGTGCCAGGTGAGCAACTCCTGTGCCCCCCACCCAGTGCTGGGGGTGTGGGGTGCCCCTCCTGACCCACCCAGCCACCTGATAAGGGGGTCTCCATCCCCTGCACCCTCTCTGGTCCCAGCCCCGCAGCATGGCTACCTGACCCCCCGCACAACCC
>NW_009615064.1:456-1126 GCF_000690535.1 Cariama cristata
ATTCTTCAGGCTTGTCCCTGGGGCCACTGACTGTCCCAGCATGGGGCTGGGGTAGGGACATGGAGCTGCTGGAGACCTGCCCACCGCCCGCTAACATCCCTGTCTCTCCTTCCAGGCCTGGACACCAGCTCCCAGAGCAGCTCCCAGGAGTTCCTGGTGCCCAACGATGTACGTGAGGGTTCCAGGGATGGTGAAGGAGACCCGATCTTGCCCCCACCCATGTGTCCCACCCCACAGCCCCTTTGCAGAGGCCAGCACCCACCGCCCCGCACAGAGGAGGCTCTGCCTCGGCTGCCAGAGCTCAGCAGCAGGAGGAGCTGCTGGGGTAGAAGCAGCTGGAAGAAAAGGGAAACTGAGGCACAGGGTGGGGGGAACGGCTTGGCCAATGCCAAGAAAGAACATTGGGATATGGCAGACCAGTGGTGCCAGCCAGGGGGGCTTGCGTGAGACCAAAAAGCAGGGTCTGCCCAAGGGAAGCAGTGCCCTGCCCTCCCAGTGGCTGCCTCAGTTTCCCCAATCCTCCCAGGCGCAGAGGGTGGCCGGGTGAGCCCCTGAGAGCTCCCTGCTCAGTGTGGGTCCTCCAGCTGCTCCCAGCTCACCCTGGTCCCTGCCCCTCCAGCTCATCGGCTGCATCATCGGCCGGCACCGCAGGCAGAAAACCGCGAACCGG
>NW_009615065.1:0-5966 GCF_000690535.1 Cariama cristata
CCGCTCCCCCGCGCCTTCTCCTCTCCTCTCCTCTCCCCTCAGGCCCCAGCCTGTCTCCTCTGACCGGTAGCCCCGAGGCCCGGCCCGCTGCTCCCTGCTCTTACCTGACGCCCAGGGACGGAGGGGTGGAAGAAAGCGGCTCTCCCTCAGCACTGGACACTTGGGCCCCTCAGGTGGCTGCGCTGGCTACACAACCGGTTCCTGAGAGAGGGCCGAAGTACTTGCAGTGGGATTTGCGGTGTGTGTAGTTGGTAGCATCGGCGGGGGTGGTTTCCTCTACTCGAGGCTGTGCGTTGCTTGGTGTGGGGCTGGTTCCCCTGGACAGCCCCCCACGCTCCTCCGCGGCCTCCTCACTACCCGCCTGCACATAAAATGTGTTTGTCAAAGCCGAGTCTAGACATCAGCTTTTGGGAACTGCTGTTACTCTCGGGGAGCTCAAAAACCTCAGTCACTGTCCCAGACCCTGGCTGGGGTGGTGCTGGCAGCCATGTAGCTGCAGGGCCCAGCTGGTGGCCTCTGAGCTGCTGCAAGGTGGTTTTAAAGCTAGATGTAAACATGTACTCTTCTGAGTAAATGTATTATAAAAGCAAGTTTAATCTGCTTAAATATGGGGACAGGTCAGGAATTGCTGCTGCTTTTCCTCATGAAAACCTGAGGTTGGATTTGGAGTTGGACAAGGTGGCTCAGCGCATCCCACCACGAGTGAAGGTGCCTTCTCTGCTGCTCTTCTCGCCCCACGCTGAGCTGGTGCAGATCATTGTGCTAGCAGAAAAATTACTCCTTCCTTCTTGTGGTTTTCTGCTGACCTAATGATGTAACTAATCTTCCTGAGTGGGCAACTCAGTCCACGGAAGAGAGAGAGACCATTTTTTCATTAGGAAAAAGTCATTAGATCAGCTCAGCCTTGCTGTCTAGCAGTGGTGCCCTGTGTCACTTTTGAGATGGGTGAAGATGTTCCAAGCTTACACTGGAGTAACAAAATAAATACTGGCTGAAATACAACAATTGTGTAAGAGGCTGCTTTATGTAATGAAAATACCTTTTAATTTCCAAGAAACACTTCATAACTGTTTTTTTTTTCCTTAATAACTGTACACATGAATTAATTAATCATGAGAAGAATGTGAAATTTGTATTAAGTGTTGATATAGACAAAACAGAGAAATGAAAACCTAAGATCCAATCAGTGGAAGATAATACAGAGTTTTTTCTTATATGCATATTTGACTGTGTATATGCAAATGAAAACACTTGCGCTCTCTGGGTGTCTTCCTACTGGTTACAAATATTTTGATGTTAGTTGTCCTTGCTTTCTTCCCAACATACTTCTTTCCAGACCATGAAATATTTTCTGGGAATTAGATGTAAGATCTTTCACCATAAAATGATTTTTACTTCTGTTCTTATCTGCATTTCTGAGAGTGGTATTAGACAAGTCACTTTTGTTAACTGCCACAAGGTAATACGGATGGCTGAGCATGTGCAATGTCATGTTAATTCAGGGCCAGAAATCTATAGCCACTCTTACTTGATGAAGTAAGTAAGTATAAGTTATACAGTATAACTAACAACTTCACATGTATCTGGTTTAACAGTTTGGCTTATAGAAGTGTTTCTAAAATGATAGTGTTTATTGAGGGCACTTAAATTCTTGTACTTTTATTTGTAGATGTCGGGAGATCAGCATGTTGATTGCTCTACTCAAGGTGCAGGTGATGAAGATTGCAAAGATGTGCTTGATGCAAGGCCAGACAGAAGTAGCAGATTCTCACTTTTTGGAAAGTAAGTTACTACTTTTATTCCTATTATTGTTGTATCAGCTGTCATACTACCCTTCTAATGGGATTTTGGTGTTCAGTTTGCCATGTCCACAATGTCATAGATGGTCTGAATAGGGAGATAGTTTATGTTGTGTAGATTTAATGAATCTGGTCTGTACCTTAAAGTATCTCTCTATAGTATCTCCCTATAGGGAGACCTATAATATCTCCCATAAGCTTTATTTGGTAGTCAAGAGACCACTAAGTTCATTTAGCATCAATTATAGTCCCTCATCTTAAACATTGCCCTTTGGTGAAGCTGGGAATTAAATATGCCATTAATTATCTATTTACTGCATTCAGCTCAGCTAATCTCCTGCATCGTTAGAATTCCCTGCTGACTATTTAAGTTAGTTTAAAGCCTGGATGTGCCATCTAGGTTGTAGCACAAAGAAGCTTCACTGAGTCTAGAGATGTAACCCATTACAAAATAAATTAAAAGCCTTTCATTTTAAAACATGGTAGTCTCACTGAAGCTTAAGCTTACTTTCACTAAATGTATAGGAAGCAAGAACTACGTACTGCTTGTCTATACTCTTGAAACCACTAGATAAACGTGATTGAAAATGCAAAAGATGAAAAATGAACATGCAAAATTTACAAATACTATTTAGTGCCAGCAAACGGCTACTTCACACTGTGAACTTCATGGATTTAGAGATATTTTATTAGAGGTGTTTATTACAAAGACTATTATATTTATGGAGAGGTTTTTATATTTTTTTTTACTATTGGACATTGACAAGTGAACAGTATAGTTCAGAGAAAGTACATGGAGAATATAATTTTATTTTTGCTGCTCATTATATGACTCTGAGAGGGATAACTAACAGAGAAATGAAGATGCTTTAATCGTAGAAGACTGGTGTGCTGTTAAGCAAATCACTTTACTTTCTGTGTCTCATTTTATCAGTCCTCAAATATGTTTTATGATGTGTATGTGGATTATTAATTTTATCAGAATCACATAATGCAAAACAGACAATGTAACATTTGTTTCTAAATCTTGCCAAACAATTTTCAAAGGTTTCTTTTAAACATTCTAAAATGTGTTTTAATATCTGAATTGGTCTTCTTTATAAGAGGTGATATGCTAATACTATTATTAAATTAGGCAACTATCACTTCTGCATTTCTATCACTTTTTTCTGTAAGAAATTTTTCAAATAATTTGGCTATGCATCAGTTTGAGGCATTCATCTTTTGGGAACTCCTTGAAGATGCAATTTGAAACATTTTTCTTTAAATGTGAAAAATTACTCAGATTAAATATGAGGTAATTGAGAAGATTTAACTTAGATTTTATAGAAAAAAAATAGGTCTGAGAAATCTATCAGAGTTTCTTGAAGAAGGTGATGATTGCCTAAAGAGGAATGAGCTGGTTGACAACAAAGGCCTTAAAAACCCAAGAACAGTGACAAGGTCTTTCTCTTATAGAAACTAAAACTCTTTGGCCTGTGAGAATACAGGAGAGGGGTGTGAGAGGATAAAGGAAGATGGAGTATGATCTAAAATTGTGACTATAATGGAGGAGAAAGTGAATAGAGAATGATCGTTCCTTGTGCCTCACAGGAAATCTAGGGGACATCCAATGAAAAGTTCATGCAGTAGGTTTAAAAGAATCAATAAGATGTTATTTTCACACAGTGCAGAATGCAGTTGTAGAACTTAAAGTCACAAGATATGCAGATGTCAAGATTTTAGATGCGTTCAGAAGAGATTAAATGTATTTGTGGAAGAAAAGTCCAGTGGGAATATTGATGTTAAAATCTTTGGTGCAAGACATTCCTCAATCCAATTTCTTTTGTTTGTTTTCTTAAAACTCATTACTAGTCAGTACCAAATACTATGCTAGATATACTTTGGGTTGGAACCAGCATCGCTCTGTGTCTTGATTGCCAAGGCTTTGTTTTGACAATGTGAAATTAATACTTGTAAAATAACATATCTAGAAAGCTTTAAATTGACCACAATTTTGTGGTCCCTTGTTTTGTTTTAGCAACCCAGTTTTTACCAGCTGTGCAGTACTTTCAATGAAATTCTATGTTGTATTTCATTTATTATTGCTTAAAATATATAAGCTCAATAGGAAAACAAGTAACTTGTATTGTTAAACAAGTACATTAATTTCAATTTAAGAGAACAGAGCAGTGAGAAACTGAATTCAAAGCCGTGCAGAAAGACCAGCTGTTTCCAGTAGCTTCACAGCTCCCATTCACGATTCTCTGGCTCTGACTGGAGATTTATCTAGCAAGAGCAGTAAGTAGAAGTAAGTGAAAATCCTGTTCACTATGGCATATTTCTCTCCGAGAAGTCGGTGAGCCTGCTTTACCACGGAGGCTGTAAGGCTCAGAACAAGCCACGGAGTGGGCAGGTTCTTCTGACTGCACCACAGTTTAGGGGAATTATCTTCTATATATTTCCTTTTCTTTGAAAAAGTACTAGTACTTAGTTAATGTTGGTGGGGAAAAACGTCCTGGTGGGGAAAAGTGTTGAAAGAACTAAGTTTTGAATTGAGACCAGCCGGCGGTGTTTGGTTTAGGGCTTTTGTGGCCACTAGATGGCAGGAGGGTATCAATTTTGTTTACTGCAAAAATGTGGACAAAAATTAGGGAGCGTTGAAGCTGAGCAAAAAGCTATGTTTCAGAAAGCAGAAATAGCAGGATACACTCCAGCAAGCCTGCACGCAACAAATTTTTAAAACGTAGTTAAACAAGGATTGAGCTCAGGATTTCGACCATGTATTTTAATTCTTTATGTGATAGCTAGAAACTAATGGAATTTTTCCCGTAGAAATTTTTCTTTTCTATGCTGTGAGTGCTCCTGTTACACTTTCAAGTCTTTAAAAATAGTCTCGCTTCTCCACAGGATGATTTAATATCTTCATTTGGTATCTTTTATCTTTTATTGGGGAGCTCTATTAGGGAGATTGATAGCAGCAAACCTATTTTAGCATCCAGGAAACATAATGTAACATGAAATGGAATAAAATTGTGGTTCCACTGTATTAAGCAGAGCTAAGATTGCGCTTTACTCCTAATGAAAGTTTTTTATTTTTTTAAAAATCTGCATCTGAAAATTCGCAAGTCTTGGTAGACTCACACTTGCACTGTCCATAATCATGACTGTTTGTGGGCTTCAGTGAAGAAGCATAATACAGAAGAGTGTGGTTGTTAGTAGTATCTAGCCACCCATTTTATTCCAATTTAATTGTGTAGAACCATTTGTCCTCTGCTTACTTTTATCTACTCCAGCCTTACTGTCTTGTTTTACAGTCAATATTCCCCTTCTCATTTGGAAACAGAAAACATAATTTAAGTATATATTTAAGAATTCTTACAAATACCTAGTTGCAATTGAAACTGTGTGATTCTATAGTGCCCTTAATGCAGAAATATGAAATATATTGTAAGAAAATCTCACTGAGGAATTTGAAAGGCTTGTAGTGCACACTGACATATAGTCACTGAGAGTACTTCAGCTGTTTAACACTGCAAACCCAAAATATCTGTAAGGTATTTGTTTCTGCCAAATCAGGCCAGTATAGAGTTTGAGACTTTTCATTTTAATTAATTTGACAGTTTGCTGTAGTTCAATAGTTAAGATAGTTACATAGTTATGATATCTACCAGGTTTGTAAACTAGTATTTAGATCAAAAAGATTCACAGATATGTAGGTTTACTTTTCATTTGTACAATGTTTATTTGGATTACAGGGCATCAAAGTGGGGAAGCGTAGATGTTACCAAAGCTGTCTATTTTAACTTCATGACCCTTGTCTCACTATAGCCATATTTCTCAAAATAAATAGCCTTGTCCTTCAAAGAATAAATACTAATTTTTGAGATTCAGCCTCAGCTGAACCTCAGCTTTGGAGCTGTAAAAGGTGTGGAAAGTTGTCTTTATTTCAGCTTTGCTCTTCTGTTGTTCTTCTGTCTTTTGGAGAGCTATTTTCCACCCACTTTTGGTTACCAACAGCTTATTTTTATTTGGTTTGTAAGAAGCTGTGTTGCAGGTAGAACTTTGTGAGGAACAGCTTCGCAGTAATGTGGATACATATGTTTCCAGAGTTGCCCATTTTGTATTTTTTGGGCCATTTGAAAACACTGGGCCTGATCTGTGGTGGTTTGACCCTGGCTGGATGCC
>NW_009615066.1:0-9450 GCF_000690535.1 Cariama cristata
CCTGGCTTCTTGGAGGGAATTATTCTCTGGTTTGCTCCAGTGAGCAAAGAATGCACGCATTTCTGTGTTATGCTTTTCTGCTCACATGAGTGGCTGGTCAGTTACTATGGACCTCTTTTATTTATATAATAATATATAGTAGATTTCCCCTATGTATAATCCCCTCTATGCAAGTTTGTGGGAGCTTCAGGAGCCTTAGATTTTCTTCATGAGATTTTTTTGGTCACCTTCTCCTTGTGCATTGTGGAATAAAAGTTAGGACTTTGCTCTCCTCCTAAAATACAAGAAAGATGGATATTTAAGACTTGTTTAACTTGATTTTCTAGGTGCCACATTCCTGTTGCAGAACATCCCATGGTTGGCATTGCAAACTCAACAGGCGCCGTGGAGTTTTGCCACCTGACTGGAAGTGAGGTATGTGGCTGTAACACCTGCTGCTGTTGAAGCTGTGTTCAACCCAGATTTAATACATCTCTGCATTTATTAGCAGAGTTCAGAGACTTGTAGGAAAGCTATATGGTTTCCATGGCTTCCTCAGTATGCTTAGCTTTTTAAACACTTTTGTCTTCTGATAATGTTTCTTGTCAATTCCACAAATTTGTTCATGGCACCAGAGAGACTGGCTGGGCTCTACCCACCTGCAGAGCGTGGGAGATGAGAGTTGAGAATAAGTATAGACTAACTGGTAAATACAGCAGAAGCTGCAAAGTTGTTAAAGGCAGGGAAGAATTTTGGAGAGGGGTTTCTTTTGGTTGGTGAGAGAAGGGAGTAATCAAGAGAGCCATTCCCACAGAGCAAAGAAAGCAGAAGCCAGTCTATAAGGGAATTCAGCAGTCAGGCCATCACTTCTCCTGCACTTCATCACTCAGAGGCAGGAAAGTTTAAGGGGGATTTGGTGGGAGTTAGGAAGCAGAAGGGTGGGGATCCTGTGTATGTATGTGCTTGGTCTTCAGCTAGTACTAAGCTATTGTACATTGGTGTGGGATCCTAATATGCTCCTCAGTCTCTGGAAAACCCCTGCCGTACACTGTTGTTACATACCTGCTGTCTTCCCAGTGTTAACCCATTCTTTTTCTTTCCAGTAGAAGAACAGCTGCATGTTGGAACCATGCTTCAGGGTCGATCTCGGTGCACAGCGTCTGGCTTTGTCTTTAGACTGGTCCACTGGACGAGAACAATGGTGAGGATGGGAGATAAAAGCTGGTATTGGAGGTCGTTGTGTATGTGACATATTTCAGGCATAAGTTGAGGACTTTGATGAATGAATCTTTGGTGGCTTTTTCTGAAGTAGTGTAAGACTTTCTTGATCCCAGCTGTCCCCCTGCATCTTCTCTAGAAGTTACTATTTCCAGAGCAAGGGTAACAAAGGAACAAGAACACATACCCTGGCCACTGTAACAAGAGTGTAACAACAAATGAGAAGTTGTGCTATGGTGAATGGCAGCAGGTGAGACAGGGATACGTCTTCTGTTGCCTTTGCCAAAAGGAAAGACCAGAATGGGGTGCAGATGGATCCACTCGTTCCAACTCTGCTCTTAGAATGGCTGAAATTTTAGTGTGAAGTTCTGCCTAAGAACTGCTAATAATAGCACGTGTAGGAAGTTTAAATATGGATTAGTGAGAAGCGGGAGAGAATTGGTTTGGAAGTGGCTCCTTCCTCTCTCAAATGCTGATACATTTGATTTCAGAAACAGCATAACTGCATGAAATAATGTGAATTAGCCGTACCTTGAAAGAGGTAGGATTTCTGTTTTCTGTAAGTTAAGTGCAAGACAGAGAGTGGTGCTTTTGGTATGAGGCTGGAGACTGACGGGATCAGGCAATTGTGTGCTTAATGCTGTAGGGCAAATATTTAGTATTTTTTGCTCATTAAAGCTGTTTCTGTGCATGCTGTTTAATGAATAAGTAGAATTCCCAGTTATACTTTCTTCTTCCGTACATTCCTTCTTCCCCTTGTCTCTCCCTTGAAGATGAGTGATTGTTGCCATGATGAAAAATCCCTTTAAAGCCTGTTGCTGTTGTTGCTTGAGAGACAAATAACCCCTCCTAGAAGCCGAATGTGCAGCCTTCACATCTCCTTAGGAAGGAGTGACCCTCTTGTGTGGGAATTTGGGGATTCAGTATGGTTTAGTAACTAGCAGGTGATATAGAACTGGAAAGAAGTCCTGAGCCACCAAATCGGTACCTACAGTTGCAGGTAACCAAACAGAAGGTACCTAGTTCATGTCAAGGAATGTCAGAAAATCTCTGTACTGTGAGCTGCAAAACTTTTGCCAGTGCTCCAAGTATGTTGTGTCCAGAAAATGCAACTGTACAATGCCACAGGAGGAGAGCAGGGATGGTCAGGATCAGCCAGTGCTTCAGATAACTGTGATAGAAGGGAAATAAAACATTTCTTTGTACTCCAGAAGAGGGAAGAGACTCTAGAGGTCCTTGTCAGTCTGACTTGGAGGACAAAAAAAAAATCGCTCTTCACATGGACTTTGTTTATTGATAAAATATCAAGCTTGTGAGAAGTGAAGTTATGCATCTAGGAGAAAGAAAGACGCAAGGCTGGCTTGCTTTCCCTCACGTGAGTGTGAGCGGTTTGCTCCCCCGGTGAGATCAGGGAATGGGAATCACTGGTGTAGATGATTTTAAAATGAGAAGGGCTGAAGCTTACATGTGCATTCTTTCCACTGTACTACTGTTTTTCTATCAGTGTTTAGTTGATAATATTAATCAAACATGTTTGATTATTTCAGTAATTTCTAGTGTTTTCTCTGTATTCCACTGTAGTGGATGTCCTTTGAGAGTGATCAGCAGTGATTCAGAGGGGAAGCTGAATCTTTTCTCCATAGATGAATCTGCTCCTTCTGTACATGTCCTGAACCAGTGGGAAGCTCACAAATTTGAGGCCTGGATTGCTGCTTTTAATTACTGGGACACTGACATTGTGTATTCAGGTCTGTAAGGGCTGGGAATCTCATTTGGGAGTGTTGGGGAGGAGACACCTTGTTTAGGGATGTATGTTCCTTGAGATTTTACTTTCCAGGATTGGGATGCCTCTTGCATCACACCCCTTGAAAGAGCTGGGGCTTCTGCCAGGGGTAAAAGGCTTCTTGATTGTGCGAAGTGGTTGGAGTTAATTAGCAGAAGCTTTGCCTTTTAAACTGTACTTTGGCTTGCTATCAGCAAAAAAGATTATAATCTCCTGCAGTGTGCAAAATAGAGCCAGAGAGCTTCTAGATTCCAGTCTTTTTCTTTTCTAATATTTTTTTGCTTAGTGAAGGGAGGGTATTGTTAATGCCTGTCTGTTCTGTGGTGACGAGTACTGTGAGCCTCAGATGATGTTCGGTATGTCCTTTAAATGCTGTGAGCTCCTAGTTCTGTATTAGCTACTTTGCCTCAGTGCCCTGTGCTGGTCATTTGGGTGATGTTGAGGGTAACAACGTTTTGTTTTTGTGCAGGAGGAGACGACAGCCTGCTAAAGGGCTGGGACACCAGGTGCAGTCCAGAGACTCCTGTCTTCACCAGCAGGAGGTAAGCAAGCTGTGTCTGCAGCTGGACCCTAAAGCTATCGTGTGTGAACATATGGCACTACTGTATCCCTTCCCAAGCCACTGAATTCAGAGATGTGCAGTGACAGTGGAGTCCTGTTTCTGCCTCCCTGGGGAAATGGAGACATCTATTAGTTTTTTTTTTATCAGGACAACTTCAGGTTGAAACTTTCTTCTCTGCGTCCTTCAATATTATTAAACCAACAGCCCACTTCCATACATGAAGGTGGTGGTAGCTTCTTTCTAAAAGAAGGATCCCAATTTACACTTTTATTTTGGGAATTTTTGTGTGTGTTGAATTTGGTTATCTTATTATGGAACGTTTTCTACAAAAAATGTTATTCTCCACTGTTCACTTATTTGAAGTAATCTCTTTTTTGTGGTGGCATAACAAACATATCTTTTAGAATACGATTAAAACAATATACACAACTATCCAGCGAAATTTTATTTGTAACCATAAAATACACTGGGAATTATTGCTATGGAAGTATTAATGTTGGGAGTAGCGTCTCGTGGGAATGGAGCTGTTGTGCTGAAATTCTTGCAGGCTCTGAACAGCAGTTTATGGTACGACTAGAAAATACTTGTGCTGAGGGACTGTGTGAGTAGAAGCATTGCCCTGGAAAGGCTGTTGGACTATGTAGATGGAACTCTGCTTGTCTATTTCACTGGGCTGAAATTTGAGTTCACGTTGCTCTCCTTTCTTGAGACACCGTGATGTAGATATGAGGACCCAAAATCCTTGAAATTCAAGGAAGAATCCTTTCTCAAATCGTACATTGCTGTTTCATCCCTCTGCTGTATGTTACTCTTTTGCAGACATTCAATGGGTGTGTGCAGCATTCAGTGCAGTCCCCATCGGGAGAATCTTCTGGCTACTGGCAGGTAAATCCCTTCTAGCTGCTCGTCACTAGTGTGACCAGCCTCCTCCGTTATTTTGAACATGCTAACTGCTGCTCAAAGTGTGGTCTCTTCAGACATCCAGTGTGGTGAAGAGGAGGCGATCTTTCCTATTTTTCTTCTGTACTTGTTGCATTGCATCAGCTTTGCTGCTTGTCTGCGTATTTATTTGTGATATTATGTCTCCAGCTATGACGAGCACGTGCTGTTGTGGGACACCAGGAACATGAAGCAGCCACTAGCAGACACCCATGTTGAAGGGGGAGTTTGGAGGCTGAAGTGGCACCCAACATGTGATTTTGTGCTGTTAGCAGCCTGCATGCAGAGTGGATTCAAAATCCTTGACTGCCGTGGAAGCATGGGTGAGTGTTCAGTGGGAGAGAGTTGCTCTTGCGCTGCTCTGTTGCTCTCCTGCCCTACCTCTAGGTTAAGGGGGGAACTCCAGCTCAGAGCTTGCTAGAAAGATCTAGGTGTTGTTAATAGCCATAGACTTTTATTCCAATTTGAGGTAGCTCTTCCAGCTTTCCTAGAGCTATCCTCACTGTTGGCCTGATCAGTCGTGCAAAGGTGCTGTCATTATTCATGTGTAAATCCCTCGTAACTTCTTTTCATGGGAAGAAAGCCTGTTTGTCTCAGTGCAAAGGCATTCCCTGTTGACATGACTGTTCTGGTTTGTATTCCCTGTGATGGTTCAAAGACGTTCTTCTGGATGTGAGGTGGTGCTTTACTGTCAGCAAAAGTTACTGACCTGCTGGTGAATTGGTTATTGCCTCAGAAAGCAAGTGCTGTGCAGTCTGGTTAATCTAGAGTAACATGAATAAGCCCTCTCTGTGAATCAGAAGGTATTTACATGATTAAAAAGCTGTTTGCATTTACATTACAAATACAGTTTGCATAAAATGGTTGTCTTCCTGGGTTTCCTCAGGCCTTGGGCAGATCCACAGCTTGCAAAATGAGGATAACATTTCTCCTGTATAGGGAAGGGAGGAACTTGATGTCCACTTAATGTCAGAGTTAAATGCTGAAAGCTCATGGGAGGAACGCATCTGCAATTTATTCATAACCAGAACCTGGCCTGGCAATCTCACTAGTTGCATTTATGGCTCAGTGGGGATCACCGTGTGATCTGTCTTGTCTTTCTTGAACCTTTTTAGGTATTTTGAATAAAGATGCACTTTAAATCTTCTCTTGTCAGCTTACTGAACCAGGGAAAATCAAGGCTAACGAGAGGGGGCCGAAAAATTGTCAGGAGAGCCAGAACCTCATTTCTCCTAGAGCGCTTAACTCTGTTGTAAATAAGGCAGTAACCAGAGAACTCTTCCTGTAGGAGGTAGCCAACGCTAGAATGGCTTGTGAGCAGTCTGCAACAAACTATTTCACAATTTGATTTCTGCTCATTTCATTTTTAATTTTTTTTTAAAGCGGAAAACATGGAGGAATGTATCATCCTGTCATCCTACGTCTTGCACAATTCCTTGGCCTACGGGGCTGACTGGTCAAGGCTGTGTCCGAGGGATTCCTTGAGTGCAACACAGGACTCTGCTGCTGCATGCCAGTCTTCAGAGGAGTTTGTGGGAAGATCAGAGGAAGGAGAAGAGAGACTGAATTTGCAGGTCCGAAACCTGAAGATAATTTATGAATCTCCTACAGCTACTTTTGATGTAATACTGGATGAGGAGAGTGAAGGCCCTGCCTTGCCATTCAAAGCGGAGGGAAGTCCTAAGCTATCTGGGGATCCTGAACTCGTTAAGGGCCCTGCTTTAAAGGGGAGTTTAGATTTGGCTGGGGGTCCTGACCAAGGGGGAGATACGGAGTCAGCCACTGGTTCTGACTCGGGAGCTAAGAGACCCAACGGGATGGGCCTGGACAGAAGCAGTGACCCAGCCAGGTCTCTAGACAGCCCAAAAGAAATGAGCATTGTAGCAACTTGTTCTTTCTATGACAATATCCTCCATGTTTGGAAGTGGGAGATGAGCCTGGTGTCCCCTTCAGAGACGCCAAGTACTAGATCTCCATCTGAAAGAACAGCTGAAGGTTTGCATTGACCAGTCGTGAGAGAGAGTGGTAGGAAAACTCCTGTACTGAGAACGATATCTGAGCTTATGCCCTGTCTAATTCCTGTTGGGCTTTTCCAGTTTTATTGTTGAGCTTGTGAGTCTTTTAAGGCCGATACTGATGAAATTGCTGGTGTCTTAGTTTCAGGTCTGAGGAAGGCCTTTGCTTTGAGACGTGTGGTCAAGCACAGACACCTTTATTTAGTTTTCCCCTAATGTACTAGTTCCAAGTAGGGCAGCCTTCCTCTCAAAGGCTGCTTGTTTGTACCTTATATTTGAATGCCTTCAAGGCTGGTTTGCATTTGTACGATTGATCTGTTAAGCCCGTTCTCCTCCTTCCATCACAAACCAAACTTGTCTGTGCTGCTAAGTGTAGGCAAACATAGTATGTGGTCAGAGGTTTCCCTGGAATGTCTTGGAAAAGCCTGTGAGTAGAGGCTTAGCTGTGTGTGGGGCTTGCTGTGTGATCTGTAAACTAGGATGTACTTGGAGAAGATGCTCAAAGACAGACGAGATACTGACTGTGCGATGTGCTTACAGTCATCTTTAGTAGAGAGAAATTGTTTTTTAGAAGGAAATCCAGACTGACTGGTATGACAGACAGCAGTTCAGTGACAGGAAGCTTTGTTCTGAGCAGGGCCTTTCTTGAAAGGATTCTGGTGTATCTGCACAGACTAATTTTGCATCAGACTCATCACCTGATTACAATCTCACTTTATCACTCTCCAAGCTAAGCACAATGTGGTTTAGTGTAAATTGTGTAGCAAGCCCCGCTATGTTTTAGTGCCACACTTAACCAAACCCCCCCATAGCCTCTTGGTATCAAACTCCTGTTTTCTGCTCTCCACAGCGAGACACACATTTAGGTCCAAAGTCAAGACCTTTCAGTTTTTTAAAGGTGAACAGCTTTAAGATCAAAAACCTCCAAAAAGTACAAGCAGTGTTTCCTGACATCTTTTAAGTTCAAAATAAGTAAGTACAGAAACCAAAATCTTAACAGCATCGCCCTAACTACCTCCAGGAATGGCTGCAGAATTTCTCATGGTTGCTCCATTAGCTTTCCTTTTTCACTGTGAAATATCAGCAAAACACCGTTTCTGGAACACTTTTTCTATTCACTCCCTAGAAACGATAAAACAGCTTAAACTACATAAGTAAACTTCTAGCTTGCATGGTTTCATTTTGAGAATCCTAAAGAATTAGTTGCCAGGAGGGAAAGAAACACCAGCAACAGGTATCTATCTGTAACAGGGCTGCATCTAAAACGAGGTACAGCAGATAAGAATTTTACTGTTTTGAAACTCCTTTTTCAATGGTCAATGTGTATTTTAGAAAACATTCTTGAGCACTGTTACATGAAGATTCATATTAGTTATTGTAAACAAGAGCTTTTGTTAAAAACAAAACAAAACCAACACCCTATTTTTGGATGTTTCTAAAATAAAATCAATAAAAGTAATTTATCTTTCTTGGTCATTTTGATTTTTAAAAAGTCCTTCATAGTTAGTCCTTGTGAGGACCTTCTGCCTTGTCCTGTGACAGCTCAGTTTTTTGAGGGTGTTCTGTGGTGGTGAATGTTCTTTGGGAGTCAGGGTAGACAATCCAGTTTCCTCAGTGAGAACACTGAGGTGTATCCTCGTAGCGACAGGGCTTTTGACTATGACTCTGTCTTAAAAGGTTGTAATGCTTTTTTGATTGCTGTGTGAGATTAAGAGGAAACAGTCTGAGGTTAGAAAAGCTGGAGTGGTGTCACAGAATGTGACCAGATTGGGGTACTTGATTTATGTGTTATGCTAGTCCTTGCTTTGCCCCGAGAGGCGAGGAGTCTCCTGGTATGATCTGCCTTCATGTAGGGAAGGAAAGGGAAGCGACTTGTTCAAGACCAAGCTGGTATTAGCATGAAAGGGCACAGGATCTCCTGCTCTCCAGCCTTGCATTCACCTCTCCTCCAACCAACTGCAAATAATTCTTTCTGGAGAGCATGAGGTAGAGTTTAAGCAAGCGACACCTCTGAGAGGAAGGAGCGAAGGGCTACCTCTGCCTGTAGCAACAACATCCAGAGCTGAAGGCAGAAAACCGCCACTTTGGTATAACGTTACTCTGATGAGCTGAAAAATAAGTGAAGAAATGCAGATCAGGGTTAATTAATTACAAAAACTGCGCCTTCCTCCAGCTCCACTATGGATGTGATTTTTGCACCCTCTCCGTCAATGTGCTAACAGCTCCTCTGTCATTTGTAGTTATTTGGGGCTGCAGCACTAAAAAGTGGAAGCCAGGGTAGCATCCCCTCCCCACTGTCACAGCTCTGTCGAGCCCTGAAAATAGGTATTTTTTTAAAGAACACTTTAAGGACTCATCTGTCAGTCTTCATTACAGACTGGATGCTCAGATGACACAGTGAACAGGCTTTCTTTCTCCAAAAGTGAAGATTTTCATTGCAATTCAGTTCTCTAATTCTTCAGCTTTGCAGTACTTTGTATGTAGAAAACCTCACGGAACGTGTCCCCCCTGCCCCAGCCAAGTACCTCCTGGGAGGGCTATGCTCTCCAGACACAGAACTGTCACACAAAAGAACTATTTTCTCAAAAACTACAGCACTTGTGTGTCAGAGAAAATATGTTATTTCCAGTGACTTCAAACATTTGGAATTTAGCAGTTTCTACTTTAAACAGTTGCAATCAACTGTCTAGGTAAGTGTCATTTGTATCCATTTAATTTGAACAGCAAGACACTGTTCTTCTAGGAAATGTTCCAAAATAACAATTATTGCGATATGTTTCAAATTTAAACAGTTATCTTGTAACTTGAAGCAGCCGCACTGGGGAACAGACATTAAATGTACCTATTAATTGTATCTTGATCTACTCTAAAAGAAAGGGTAGTTTTAAAGCTTGGGAAAGCCTGGAAAAATTGTGACATTCAGGATAAGCTGCAGTTCTCTCCTCAGGGAAAGA
>NW_009615066.1:9481-10425 GCF_000690535.1 Cariama cristata
ACAGATTTGATTTTGCCTGTTGGAGGTCTCACTCCTGGTTCAGTGGAACACCTCATTGGGGCTGGGGGCAAATCCATCCCAGTGTTCCCTCTTTGGCCATAACTGCTGCTTGGCGTGAGCGGTGGCAACGCTCTGACCAGGGTACGCTGTTTGGCTTGCGGTGGCCTGCTATGTAAGCCAGGAAACTCCAGACTCCCCCAAGGAGATAAGACATGCCCTCTTTTGTTCCCAGAGGACAGGAATTCCTTCCCAGAAGGAAGGAATGATGTTTCAGCAACCCAGAGAGAAACTCCCTCCTGCTAATGATCAGCACCTGCAAGCAGGACACTTGCAAGCTTACACAACAACTATACACGTGGTGCAAGACACAAGTAACACTTTCCTTAAATATGGACGAGAAATTAATCGCCATTTTCCACACAGCAATTTAAATCAGACATTACAGAAAGACAAAATGGAAGGATTTGCTTTTAATAGCCAGTGACAGAAACTGTCCCGTATTTGCCGGTGCAGGTCGTGTCACACAACGGCGATG
Organism: Cariama cristata; assembly: GCF_000690535.1. Taxonomy (NCBI): domain Eukaryota; kingdom Metazoa; phylum Chordata; class Aves; order Cariamiformes; family Cariamidae; genus Cariama; species Cariama cristata. The sequence goes on from NW_009615066.1 coordinate 10,017, forward strand.
TTCCTCCCAGCGCGCTGGAGGTGCCGCCGCAGCCCCGGGAGCCCGGTGCTCGCTCCCTACCGCACATAGTTCTTGGGGAAGAGCTGGAAGAGCTTGCCCTCCTGCGTCGGCTCGAAGCCATACTTTTCCAGGTTGTTGGGGTCAAAAGTGCCTGCCTTCACGTCCTTCTCGATGTGGGGAGCCACCACCTCGGTGAAGAGCTGCTTGGCCGTCATCGGCGGCTCGGAGCCCTCGGGGGCGCGGTATGAGACGTAGGGCTTGAGCTTGAAGCCCGCCAGGTCGGGGACGATGAACTGAGGCACCATCTCCTTGATGAGGATGAACTTCTTGTTGGAGGTGAGCACGCCCAGCTTCTTGGCTCCTCGGCCCTTGTTGTAGCTCCGGGGGCCGCGCTTGCTGGTGAACGGGG
>NW_009615067.1:0-6367 GCF_000690535.1 Cariama cristata
GAGCCCCAGTCTTTACACTGGTGATTAGGTGCTTCGTGACTCAGCGCTTCTTGGCTCACAGCCTGAGTCATCTTTTTGGAGGCCACTGGACCTCATAATGAGGAGCTGTCTGGATCCTAGGATTGATGCCAGTACTTGGAGATGAGCCACTTACTGTTTTAGAATTCTGCTGAACGTCTGAGGCCATTAGTTCAGATATCAACCAGAAGAATAAAAGCTCATCTCCTGCCATTTTTCTCCTTTGGGTCTCTGGAGAACAGGGGTAGCTTTAATGGGTGAGGAGCCAGAGAAAAATCTATTCTCCCTGGAAAATTCCTTTGGACAGCCAGTTCTTTTACTTTATCTCATGTATATGCTCTGCAGGGGATATTTATGGGTCATCTGGGCAATGGAGGGTGACTATTGGCAAGCAAATCCAAGGTCTAGAATGTAGGTAGTGCTGTCTAAACCATGAGATTTTTATTTAAAATATCTATTCAAGTTCCTGCTTTATAGGGCTTCATATCAGTTCAGTATAGGTAGCAGCTGTAAGTTATTTTTCCAAGGCAAACTGTTATTGGTCTGGATTTAGAGGTATGTGAATGTGTTAATATAGAGTTACATTACTAATTTATTACTATTTTGTTTTATCACTATATTTGTGAATATTTATTACTAGATTTAAAGATAAAAAGTAGGTTTAATCCTTCCTTTTGAAGACAACTGGCTGTTGCAGACTCCTGCTAGTAGACTTGCCGGAGCCCGCTGGTTCTGGTGCGCCCCAAGGTGCGTGGTCATTCTGTAACAGCAGACCAGGTCGCTGCTATCCCCTTTGCAGCCAGCTCAACTTGACATAATTACGGCTGCTTACTTACGCTAACCAGTTTCATGAAGTGTATTGCCCTCGGTGTTCCCCATTGCCATTTCTCTGTGCAAAGGGAGAGCGCTGAGGTACTTTATTTTATCGGAGAAGACAATGTCGGATACCTCTGTTGTGCCACAAGAGAGCAAAGACCGAATGTTTGCACGGGCAAGGGCTCAGAGGCGTTAGCAGCGAGGCGCCTGTTCCCTGACAAATATAAGGCCCATAGACCAGGCTGTATGGCACGAAGCAGAGGACAGAATAAGCAAAAGACTGCAAGAGGGGTCTTGGGAGGAGAAGGGGGGTGTGTGGCAGGGCGGCTGCAATGCCGACGGTGCCTGTACCCGGCAGGTGAGCAGTGAACTGGCACAGACCGAGGTGTTAAACCTTGCAAGTGCCTGCCAAATCGTGCCAGCGGCACTGTGCCAAGCACCGCTGGCACATGGAGGCTGCTGGGGTGCCAAGGGGGCTTCAGCCACAGAGTCACGTGTTCAGCGGTGTGGGAGATCCTGGCCTTGATGCAGCAGAGGAGATCCTTGAAGCGCTGCTTGTCGGCAACATCGGGATACCTGTTGGTCTCCTGTGTTTCACCATTGGAAACAGAGCTGACATTGGCATGGCCTGCACTAATTGCAACTAATAATGAGGCAGCAAGTGAATTGAGAACATCTTATCTATGGCTCTCGTCCCCAGGGGCTGGCTGACTGCTGAGGTGTCCTCCAACATGCCCCTCTACAGTCACGGCTGCAATTTGAACACCATGTCCCTTCCCGTTTACAGTGACCTCTGCCTTCCCGGAGCACATCTACCTGGAACCTGCAGATTTGTGACGATACTTAACCCAAAGCCTTATTCAGCACTGCTTTAGAAAACCACTCTTTGACTTCAGCCCTGGAACTATCTGCTGGGGAAACAGTCACTTCTCCCCATTCTGGTGCCTGATTATAAAGGATGAAGAAAAAAAATAATTTAGTTGTCTGAAAATGGTATGGTGTTACTCTGCCCATTTATCTTTTGGAAGCCTTGCTGCTCTGTGCCTCTCAAAATAGACCTCTACTGTGGAACTAATCTTTGTGCAAAAGCAAGCTGACTGGATTCATGATGCTGCTGGATAAAAATACATGACTAATCTATGGGGTCAAATTTCCAGGTGATAGTTAATTTCTGAAACCAAGTCTTAAGTTGAGAACAAGCTTTTTGCTCTGAAAAGAAATGTACCAGTGAAGTCCATGGTCATTTGGCCTTTCCCGCATGCTTCTGTTGGCTTAGGTTAGGCTTCTGTTGAGGAGCCCCCATCAGCTGGGAGCTCCTCAGAGCTGGTGTGCTGGGGGAAAAGTGAGTCAAGGGGCTTCCCTCTCCTTCTCTGGATCTCTGGAGAACAGCCTGGGTGTCTAGCAGCCATGCAGGTCCTAGTGGTGCTCTGACCCTGTTTTGGCAGGAAGACAAAAATAAGAGGTGGTGGTGCCTGTAGGGAGCTGGTGTGTGGGCGGGGTGGCCATCTAATGCTGTGCAGTTTGAAAACTGTTGCTGTGTGATGCACCCTTCTTCTATCCAAAACCACTTTTAGTAATGCTCAACCTTTGGAGATATGAAATACAGTTGAGTTTCAGAGGAATTTGATCTCCATTTTGAAGCTGGAGTCCCTGTCCTTCTCAACTGTCTGTAATTTACTTCCTCTGGTTCTTAACTGACATTTTTTCCTCCCTCTGTCCACAGGCATTGCAGCTACCTAACCCTTAAAATTTCTTCCTCAGACACTTTCAGGCATAGGCTCTGTGGTGTACCTCACAAAATCTCAATCTAATTCTTGCAAATTAAAATGCAATTAAACAAACCTGTTCTTCCACTGCAAAACAGGGAGGAAGGAAGCCTTTTCCTTCTGCCCTTCCCTCGCCTGTCTCTCTCTTGCCTTGTTGTTTCCTTATTGCGCAAATCAGCCAGGTCTTCTTGGAACACAGGAGGATGCTGAGGCTCGTGGGAAGCTCACCCACCGCTTTTGTTGGGGCACCTGAAACAGCTGTGTCTGACCTGCCTAACCTCTGGCTGGCAAAGCAGGGCTGAGAGGATGAAGGAATTGAACCACCTTCACCGTGCTCATCATGAAGGAGATGCACGGAGCCCTGCTCGTGCTGGTCTTGTGCTGCTTTCTTGGCAGGAAACTGCTGTTGACACACATCAGTGGTTAAAAACAAAAGCGTAAGGACTGGATGTCTGTGGAATTACTCGGGCAACTGGAATGGCCATGAGAAGGACAACTTTCCATAAAGAGTGTGCAAGGAAAAAAAGACAAAGGTGTTACCCTCCGTGTCAGGGATGTGTGTATACGTGTTTACTTAAAAGTCTGAAGACCATGGTGGAAGGTAGACCTCTTTGGGTTCCTCTGAATTATATTGGAAGAAAATTAAATAGTCTTATCAAACTGAAGGTATGGTTGACAATTGACTTCTATTCAATAGGTGCAGGTACCTATTGAACAAGCAGGTGTAATAAATGCTCAAATGCAGAATGGAATAGACTTGGTAGTGCTTTCATGGAGGAAAAAAAAATGGTTAGAGGAGATCACAGGTTGAGCATGGTTCAATGGTGGCATATTATTCTGAAAACAGCCTGCAAAATGAATGAAACTGTGCAGGGCTGTTCCTTCAGCATTACTGTGTTGTCTGATCTTTGGGGGCTGTAATTCAAGACAGGGATGTTAAGTGCTGTATCTGGAAAATGCTAAATATCTTCTGTAAGAAATACCAGGTGATTAAGCAGTGAAAGGAGGACAGTTATGTCCTTTTTGAACGCTTGTAACAAGCTTCTCCCATCTCATCCTTCAGAGGAAGGAAACAATTTGTTCCTTGTCTGCAGCAGATAAGGAAATAGTCATAGGTTTAAATTTCAGTAAGAAAGTTTCAGGCTAGGTGGCAGGAGAGCAAAGCACCCGGAGAGCGCATGGAGCAAGCAGTAGAGCCTGCACCATTGGGGTCAGTAAGGACAGGTAAGACAGACTTCTGTCAGAGTGATGGGAGCATAAACCATCTGTCCTTGGTGGACAAGCTGGACTAGACTTCAGTTAGGCTGTCTTTCAGGAGACACAAGGCTGTCCTTCCAGCTGGCTGCAGGCACAGTCCTTCACAAGCAATTTCAGCCTTATTAGTAGTCATTGCCCTATGTCTCTGAAAAAGGCTTTCGGGATTTTCTTTGTTCTTTTTCTTTTTTAAATGAAAAAGGCTTTTTTTTAGGAAGACAACATGATCCATTTTTTTCCTTCATTGATTCTTCCTATCAGTTGCCTAAACAAGTGCTTTGCCAACTCTAGTCTTATTTTATTCCACTTTATTTAAATGACTTGGCAGATTCTGTTACATCTACCTGTGTTCTTTCCACAGAAGGAAGGAGAGCTAATTATGTTACTTCAAGAGCAATATACAGAAATATAACCTATAATTCAGTCTACTTACCAAGTACTAATCAAAGTAGAAGGGAAAATAATCTGAAGATTAAAAAATTAAATCTTCAGGAATAAACTGAGATGTCTTGACTATGTCCTGGACCTGTCCCAGTGGCGGCGTGCTGGGTGTGTGTATCTGTCTCAGCTGACCATCCTTTATAGACTGAAGGGGAAACTTTGGATGAAGATGTGAGAACATGACGAACGATGTGAGAGACATCAATGGGGCGAGCATTGTGCCCAGTGTGGCCGTGTTGGTGGGGATCCTGGGCACACCTCTCCTGTTTCCTACTGGACTGATCTCAACCTTTGGCCCTGCAACGCGTGGCCCCTTTCAGTCCGACAGCTTCCAGCCGTCCCCAGTGCTGCTGGCTGTGTGGCACTGCTCTGCTATAACGCCTTGCCGAGAGCTTTGCATAACAGCCTTTTTTGGTGCCTGGAATGAATTCAGAAACTACTGAAATGCTACCAGAAGTCTGCGTGATTTTTAGTCTCCCCGCTGCTTCTTTGCCCAAGCCCGCTGAAAGTACCGTGATTGTCTGGCTTGAAGCGCGCACGTTGTTGCTTCTCATGCAGCGCCTGTCTTCCTTCTGCATCCCACGATGGTTTTACGGCCGTGTCCCTCTTGTTACGCCATTAGTGCGTGCCACTACAAATGCTTGCACAACAGCTGTGAGTTGGACATTGCCTATTTGTGTACTAGTCAGCAAGCACTTTCTGCTAATAGCAGAGCTGGTCAGAACCTTACAGTGCCTAAGAAGGGTTTTCTTGTGATTTCTGTTTTTTTTTCCACTCCCACATTTCTCATCTTTCAGTTAGCTCTAGGTGTCTTTCCAAGAGCAAGGACACTATATAACCTGGACAGTTAGTGCTAACTGGCTGCATCACATTCTGGAGAAGGTAGAAGGTAGAAAAGAATTACTTGGTTAAAAGCCCTTGAATAGAGTGGGAAGCTGCACACGCACGAGTTTGGTTAGGTGACTTTGTCATGCCTTGGGGCTCCTTGTGTGCACTTTGTAGGCTCTGTGTGCTACTGCCCTCCCTTCTGCTGTCTTTGTGACATCTCTGCAATTTCTTCCATGTCTCCGTATCTCTCCTTTGCTGCCTCCTCCATCACCTTGCCACTGGTCCTGTGTCCCCAACCCCTCCCTGCGAAGAGCTCACGGCCATGCCAGGATCTCCCACTGGGGCACAGCCCCTTTTTCCTGCCTACCCTGTTCTTTCACCTTGGAGCGATGAGTTTCCAGTGTTGGTGCTCGCAGGGAAGGTGAACACATAGGTGCTGGAGGTGGAGCTGCCTGCTCTCAGCTGCTTGTTGGATCTTCAGAAAACTCTGGAATTGTTTGACATTTAGCTGTGCAGATGGATGGGAGAGCTGAAACCTTTGATATCGTGGGTTTTGCTTTTTCTTATTTTCCAAAATCTGATCACCAATACCTAATTTTTTTGTTGTGACTTGATAGGTTCTTTTTATTAACTAGATACAGTTAATAAACATAGAAGGTGACATAAAACTGAGAAGGGTTTGGGTTTTTTTTCCCCTACTGGTTATACTCTGCACAGTACTGCCCTGCAGGACTGAATTGTCTGATTTATATTGTCTCGGTGTACAGCAGCATCTAGATAGGAATTTTTGGCTTTTTTTCCCCTTGTGCCTGGCCTTTGGTGGCTTCTCTAAATTTTTTTACCCTTTTTCAGCATTAAAAGCCCCTTAAGTGAGAAGTATTGCAATGCATTAACTGGGGGCTTTGGGAGGGAAATTCCTGATTTTCTGCAGCGCAATTCTGTTGGAAGGGAAGCAAGGGACTTCAAGAACTTTAATTAAACATGCGTGTTTTCTGAAAGATCCAAAGTAATTGAGAGCTGAGGACAAAATGTTGGTTAATGGTATCTCTGGGTCAGGCTCTGAGCCTTAGAAATCTGATGCTGCCAAGCTTGTCTCTCGAGACAGGGCAGGGAAAGTCACTGTCTGTGAGCTCTCTGACGAGAGAGATCCTCCAGGAACTGGATGGAGTGGGATCTTTACAAAGTTTCTTTGTTTTGTGGGGGGTGTACCTCTGCCTGAAAATACATTTTAAATCCATTACATT
>NW_009615067.1:6444-14290 GCF_000690535.1 Cariama cristata
GCTGTGCTGTGTCATTGTGTGTTGGTGTCTCCCAAGAGTCACCATGGTGGCGGTTTGGTCTGCTCTGCTGGCCCTGTCATTACTGCTCCGTAGGGAGGCTTTGGGGATGCTCCTGCGCTCCGGCGGAGGTTGGGTGGGTGCTGCGGCAGCATCGGGCTGCACTTGGATCCCCAAGCATGCATGGGGCAGCCCCTGGTGTGGGTGACCCACCCGTGACCAGTGTGCAGAGACTGAGAAATTAGGATGACCTACAATAGCCACTTTCTGTGCCAATACTTCAGGCGAGTAGTTAATTTATGGAGACTCACACATTCTTGCGAGTCTCCTGTAATTTTAGCAGTTAAGGTTTTTCAAAATAGATATTTTATAGTTGATGGGAAGGGTCACTTGAGTGAAACTACGTGTCTTATGTGTCTGCGAATGTCACGGCTTATTATACCTTGCCTCTGAAAAGTTCTAAAAATTCTGACTTTCTCTGCAGCCTTGCTGCCTATTAAAATCTCTCTGATCTGGACCGAATAGTAATGGAGATAGATGGAGGGGCTGACTCACTGAAAGTGCTTCAGAGATGGTGGAAGGCATCAGGTCACTTCAGTACATTATGAATAATGAAATCTAAAGATCAGAGTTATTTAAAAGTAGAGATTGAATAAGCTTCTGAGAGTGTTAGAAGATGCTAAACATTCACACGAATACTTGTAATGGCTTTTTCCTGCTCTGGGGTTAGAATGGGGATAAAGAGGGAAGGCACCTCAAAAAGCACCGGAGTCTTTGCTTTCTGCAGAAAGGATGGCTATAGATAGTAAACGTGCTAGGTTCCGGCACTGCTGCAATGGAGTGGGCTTTCTGTGTATGTACAATGCTTTAAGATCACAATGAGTGAAAACATTATTTTTTTTTTATTACTGTATACTACCTAAGATCAAGTGGAGCAATTCTGTGATACATTGGATGCCTAACATCTGGCTGTTACCATCGTGTCACAGGCGTGGTCTGTTTGTCCCCTGCCTCACACGCTGGGCTGTCCACAACTGCTGATGTAGTGTTTAAAAAAAAAAAAAAAGTTAAAAACCCAACAAACAAACAAACAAAAAAGTGGGAGGTGATTTCTGATAGAAAAGGAAAAGAAGAAAGAAAAAAAAAAGGTTTTAAAAATCACATGGAAGGACTTGGCCCTGCCTTCTGCCTGGAAATATTTTTTAACTCCAGATTTCTTTTAGAACCTGAAAAACTCTTTTTTGCCCCATAAAACAGATTACTGGAATCAGAGTTTTATCCCTCATCCCACGAGGTTCCAAGTACAAAAACATTACCTTAGGGATATGTCTGATCATCTTTGATCTAAAGCATATGAGCACATAATTCCTATTACATTGGAGACTGCTGCTTAATTGAGGAATTAGCGATGCCAGAAGAGGGCTTTCTCTGGGGCCGTGTTAAGTGTGACCAAATACAGTTTCAGGAGCGCAGACAGAAGCATCAGAGATGCTAATTGCACTGGGGGTGTTTTCCAAGTGCCTTATGAGACGGGAGGCACTGGACTGATTGCTCTGTCATTGGGGCAGCCGTAGCATACTGCTGTGGTACCTTAGAGGGATGCCAGCAACTCATCTGTGACCTCTCTTACCAATACGTGGGGGAGCACTCCCGTGACCCCAGCGTTTCAAAAGCATTGACTCGTCTTTTCGGTTTATTGATGCAAAAATCAGTTTAAATAAGTTGTGGATTTTTTTCTACAGTAGATGAATGGATGCAACTTTCCATCTTGCTTTTGTTGTCTTCATGTAGTTTGCCTTATCTCCATATTGAAAGCAGATTAAGGGCCTGGAACTTCTAATGGCTCTTACAATGAGTCACAATTGCATGTCTAGACTCCTTAGACAATTTTTACATTTTCTCACTAGCATGTGGGATGAGAATTTCTCTCTGGTAGATTAGTTACACAGTCAACGCCAAGCATAATAGTTTTCCTCTTACAAGAGTTTTAGGAGCTTGTGTCAAAGCTCTGTCTTAACTTAGTATATCTGTGCTGAAACCTTCATGATCCCCTCTCAGCTCTCATCTTTAGGAAGTTCTTCCATTTCATATTTACACAGATCTCGTATTTACATAGCCAACTTCCATATTTTATTTTTTTTTTCTTTCTGGGGACTTGGGGAAAGGCTAGATTGGCTCTGTGCTCCTGCTCCCAAACCAAAAATCCTCTTCATATATCTCTCCTTTTTGCTGAAGTGTACAGGTGTTTATATAAAAGGTGATTCTCTTTCATGTTGACTCTGCTAACAGGGTGGGAGGCTTCTTAGCCGTCTACAAGTCCCACATGGCAGCAGCAGCAGCAAACCTTTCCACAAGTGACCAAAGTCATGGCCTTAGTAATATATGCTGTTGTGTGGCTTCCCAGCCCCAACGGGCTGGGTGCAGCCTTTTAGAAGAGAGAAAGTGAGTGTGTTAGGTGAGGTACGTCTAATGAAATCATCTAGCTGCCAAAGCCAGAGAAAAGTGAAATCTCTAGCTCGATAAAATGAATAAAGTCCTGAACAGCGTCACCTGATACTGTTTGCAATATATCTGCTGGTAATGTTTAACAGTCTGGTGGTTGTTACTTAAAGATACGGGAACGATAATTTGGTGGCGGCAGGGGCAGCTCTTCTCTCTGCCCTCTCGCAGCCTTGTTTTCCCCCGGCTGTGCTCATGTGTCTGCGATTGCCGAGCCGACTGGCGTGCAAGGGCTGCGGCATCTCGGCGCAGGGCGATCCCACCGGCATCCCACTGGGTCGGAAGGGACCGGTGTTGAGGGCGGCGCAGGGAATGCTGTTGCCAGTGACACCCCACGGCAAATTTCAGGGACTAGCAGGGTAAACTTTGGCTGCTTATAATGAGGCAAATTTTCAATGAAATGTTCAGTAATTGCAGTTTACAATATTTCAGAACATATTTCCAATGAAAGCAATGGTGGCTCTCTTTATCTACACATGTAGAAACTTCAAAATTAACGCATCTTATGATTTTATGAAATATACTGGATTTCGCTGGAGGAAAGATCGATCCAATCTCTTGAAAATCTTTGTCAATGTGGCTGCTACCCTTAATTAGTTTGAATAGATTTCTAATCTGCAGGAAATGCAGTTGAGCTATCACTATAGTCTTCATTTTAGTATAAAAATTGAAATTAATTTCTTGACACTTGTTCCAACAAATTATTTGGTTTAAGGGCTGGGGACTGCAACAGTTAAAATATTTTAATGTTTGCTATAATTTGCTAATTCACTAAAACTTTCTAAAATCCTCTCATTTCCAGGGTTGCACACAGAAGTACGTTGTGAAGAACTACTTCTACTACTACTTGTTCAAATTTTCAGCTGCTTTGGGCGAAGAGATTTTTTATATCACTTTCCTTCCGTTTATCTACTGGAACATAGATCACTCTGTGTCTAGAAGAATGATAATTGTTTGGTCTGTAAGTATTTATATGACTTATTTAAATGTGTTAGTTGTTAATTCTGTAACTGTAGCAAATGAATATTTAAGAATAACCCTTCAAACAAATAAAATCCCTTCAAACCAAAAAAAAGCCAACATTATTTATGTGTGTAACTGGCATGTTCAGGAAGCAGAGGCATTGCGGCACTGAGAGAGGAGGCGAGGGGCCTTAGCTGATGCAGGTTGTCTGCTCGTCTCTGTTACATCCTGGCTGACTTATTTCTTCAGCCCAGTAACTGATTGAGCTGCTGTTGGTAGGGATTGCACAGAACAGTTGGGAAAACATTTCCTTCCCAGTGTGTCATGGTATTTTAAGGATTGTTTTTCATCACTTTAGGAAATCTTTCTCTTACCCTAATTTCTTCTGCATATTCTTGTCATATAGTTCTGGTTTGGTTGACATTAGTATAAACCTAATAGGAAGGGGATGTGGAGGCTGCAGTGGAATAAACAGGTTGCTTCTGCAGTCACTTGGGGGGTGGGGGGAAATGTCAGATTCTCTGTTGAAGGCTAAGACTTAAAATCATTGATTTTTGTTACTATGAGAGCATTCTCAAATTAACTGGCTTCAGCATTGCTTCAGCCTTCACAAATGCAGTTTGAGGTATCCAGAATAATGTGTTTCCATTCTGGCACTGAAAACCAGTAGATAACCAGGCACTTCAGTCTGGGAATGGCTGTTGTCTTGTTGCTGCCATTGCTCATCTTGATATCGATCAGATCTTTGCTGCCCAAAGAAGACCATTTTAGAACAAAGAAGGAAGATAGGGAGCTTCTCTGGCAGATGGCAGACTGTGGAGGTTCAGCTGTCAATCTACATTGATTTAAGAAACTGAAGCTTGGTAAAAACTTGGCTGTGATATTGTCATGGTTTAACCCCAGCTGGCAACTAAGCACCACGCAGCCGCTCACTCACCGCCTCCTCCCCTGCCCCTCGTGGGATGGGGAGGAGAATCAGAAAAAGGTAAAACCCATGGGTTGAGATTAGAACAGGTTAGTTACTGAAATAAAGTTAATAGCAATGAAAAGAGTGTTAACAAAAACAGAGAGAGAGAAATAAAACCCAAGAAAGACAAGTGATGCACAACACAATTGCTCACCACCCACTGACCGATGCCCAGTCCCCGAGCAGCGATTGGCACCTCCTGGCCAACTCCCCCCAGTTTCTGTACTGACCATGACGCACTATGGTATGGAATATCCCTTTGGGTAGTTTGGGTCAGCTGTCCTGGCTGTGCTTCCTCCCAGCTCCTTGTGCAACTCCTCGTTGGCAGAGCATGGGAAACTGGAGAGTCCTTGACTTAGGATAAGCACTACTTAACACAGTGATATCTTAGTTGTTGCTATCAACATTATTCTCACACTAAATCTAAAACACAGCACTGTACCAGCTACTAGGAAGAAAACAAATTCTATCCCAGCTGAAACCAGGACAGATATCTAGCTTTGTTTCTTTACAGTGAAGCTTCTCCTCAGTCAGTTCTGGTTAATAATATTCTATCTCTTGTCCAAATGATATGATGAGAACAAATAAAAACAGTTTGAATTGGGTCATACACTTCAAATATACCTGATCTTGGACAGAAGGCATCAGTTGTTCTGTGCCAGTAACCCTAGTCAATACATTTTATAAAGAGAACATGAAAAATAACTTGCAGATGAAATTGAGAAGTAGGTGGACACTGTATAATTAAAGCTGGGTTTTGGCCAGGAGCACACCTACTACTTCTGGAAATGTGCCACAGAAGATGATAATTGGTAGTCACTGCCTTCTGGGTTTGCATGTTGCTCAAAAAATAACTCTTTAGAGCTCCTTGCATGCCATTCTGCAGACTTGCCTTGCCTTTGCCTTGCGAGGAATCTGTCTGAGTACTGGCCAGATCTAGTCTGCTTTAATTAGAGTATTCAAACATGTGATATTGTGATTATTAATATTATTTTACCAGTTACTGAGGGAGTTGTGGAGTTGCATTTTATACTGAAAGGGGGAAAAGGAGAAGCTGTTTTAAATACACAGACTTGTGACAATCTGTAGTTTTAAAAACATTTTAATTAATATATAATTGTGAAATGGCTAAAAATGTCTACGCAGGCTCTGTAGGCTATGCGTTAATGTTATGGCAAGCTCAGCTGGGTGTCTTATTTGCTAGCAAGCAGGCTGTGAACAGGAATCAGCATTCACCATGCTGTAAGTGGTGTCGGTCACCTTGGTCGAGTATGCAAGAGCAGAATCGGCTTAGCTGGATGGGAAAGGCCAAGGTGTTCAATGTGACAAAGCTGTGCTTTTAACTTACGGGAAGGTTTTTGGCAATAGCACTGAAAGGATGGCTGACTGGTGGTGAGCAGGAGTGCAGATCTGCAGGCTGTTTGCAATTCAGAGTTTTAAAGAAATGCCTTTGTTTCTGAATGGATGATGATGTGGGGCTGAGAACAGCCGTGTTAGATAAAAGTGAAAATCCAAGTAGCTTGATAGTGTCTGACAACAGCTGCCGGTAGAAGGCTGGGAAGAGCACGAAGGGGCAAATGCAGCACCCAGGCAGGGTTTGAAGGCTCCTATCCGACTGGGGAAAGGAGTTGGTATCAAACGGAGTGCCCTAATGAGAAGGTGGTCGTGCTTCCCTTTCAACATCATTTGGGATGAGGAGAGGTTGCTAGTGAAGTTCTTCAGCAGGGAGAGAGATGGAGGACCAGCAATGACCATTTGGTGAGCCTGCTGCAAAGCACGGGGATACGTTGGGAACACTTGCTGGTAAAACGCGGTCGGCAGGGATGGTTGTGACGAAGAGGGTTAGACCACTGCACGGGAGAAGTGGGCTTACCCTTGAGCGGTGGGGAAACAGAAGTGGTGCTGAGTGTGGTACTTCGTTTTCTGCTCTTGGGGAATTAGACCTGTGAATTTCTGCTGCAAGTTGGAAATGACAAGAGTCACTATCCCAGGATGAATCAGGGGAGTTTCTTCCCGTAAGAATGAAAGCAGTATTAATGCTGTTTACAAGGCCTTCCTGCCATCTTGTCTGTAATAGTTTATGCAGAGCCAGTCACCCACATTTGAGAAAGATAAATTTGAACTGGAGCAGGGCCAGGGATGATTAGAGAACAGGCTGTTTTCTGAGCAGAGACTGAAAGCTTAGATAAGTCCCTAACAAGATGAAGTCAGGGAGAGAATGGGGCTGGCTGTAAACACCAGGGGAAGGAAGGAGCTTCTTAGAATATAAGTGCAGTCACAAGAAGAAACGTGCAACGGGTGGTCATAAATAAGCTAAGTTGAAGCCAAAGGTTGTGAAATAACTCTAGAAGGCCGAAGGGCATTAAGAAAAATTATGAAGGGAGTTTATTTCAGCAGCAGCAGAGGAGTGGACTTGGTGCCCTGGGTTGTCTTCTGCATCCCTGGGTCCCCAAAACCGGCTGCTTGTGCTTTGCTGTTCAGCTGGATGGCTCTGAGAAATGCTGGCTGTGGTCATACTCAGATGCTTTGGAAGCTTAAAGCAGCACACTGGGCTTCCACGGTGCCTTTCCTCCGAGGATTCACAGTATATATGTAGGTTTTACCTTTCCCTTTACCGATAGACAAGGGAAATTACTGCCTGAAACCTCCAAGCAGGATGCTGGGTTGGTGCTGAAGGTACCCTGGTGTCTTTGCCTCCCTTCTCCAGCAATTTGAAGTAAACGCTCTTGAATCTGCACAGATGAGGCTTTGATACCTGTGACTTTTGCTACTTCAACCAGGAAGTGCAGAGATGAAAAACAACTTCACATGATCCAGCCCCCAAATGTACCTTAAATTTACTGCACATCTCAGCTCGAGAGGTGAAAGCTCAGTTTGGTTTTTATATTCTCTGCACCTTTTCAGGGTTGAAAGCTTTATTTCGGTGTGGAATTTCAGAGGTAAGGTAGAGGCCTGGCTTGGAAATTTTTTTTCTGGTTATTTTTTTTTTTTTTAGGGTGTGTGGATGTAAAAGGTATCCACACTTCTTTTAAGTCTAAAACTTGAATTTGTACGATACAAATAAGAGCTGGCCAGCGTGGACTCTGTCGAGGCAGGTGTGGAAGCTGTCGGCATATGACAGCAATAAGCTGCTGACTCAGGTGAAGGCGGCATCTCCGAAGGAAGGCAGAGTTTGGGTGGGTGGGGGTGCCAGGCAGGCACCCACCGGCCTGCGTGTGACCCTCTGGGCTCCTCCAGCGGCACTGGGTGCAGACACCTTCAGCAAGTTTGAGAAGGTCCTGGGCCTGAATCCATGGCAGTTTAGTTTCCCATCTTGCTTTTCAGAGGAAATTTTCCAAAGAATGTTGGCATTTAGTTACTTGGGAGTGACGAGCTCTGAACTCGGGCTCTCGGGGTAACCAGGAGTTTAATACCCAGCAG
>NW_009615067.1:14305-22915 GCF_000690535.1 Cariama cristata
TCATGACACCACTGACGTTACTGTGCAGTGGTTGAGTCCCCGGGTGCTGCTTTGAAAACTCACTTTGCAGCAAACTTTGGGTTTAGTGATTCTTATGTGTTTGTTAGTTTTTGTGCTTTTGCAACATTTCACCAAAACGTTTTTGTGCTTTTGCAACATTTCACCAAAACAAACTTGGAACAGCTGGTAAACATAGTCACTCGAAAGTCAAACTCTTCAAAGCACAATATATTACGCTGCATAAGAACATGTAAGACTGTATTCAGGCATGTAAGTCACTACAAAATGTCAGAATACAAAAATAAATGGTCCATAAAAGAAAATGCCATGTGCAAGATAATAGTTTTGATTGAAAGAGATTTTTGTATGTGCTGGTAGCTGCACTCTACCCTTGAAGAAAAAGTGCCAGTGAGGCTTTCATAACTGAGACCATCTGGGAATAATTTAAGGTGACATTTAAATTGGAAACCTTTTGTATTTCACTAGGACTACTAGATGTAATGGTTTCCTAGTTTTAGATGCTGGATGATAAACCAGATCAATGTGACAGTAGTTTTTCCAGCTACCACAAGACTGGGCCCAAATTTCTCTTATTTAAACCCATCATAAGATGGTCAACTACCTCATAGTTTTTGTCCGAAGGCTTCTCTCAAAGACAGAGTGAATGTTGTGGGCTGCCGAGCACGGCACTGCCTGTGCTGGAGACCTGCCTCTGGGAGTGCTGCTCCCATCGCGGCTGGGACAACCCCGGTGTCTGAGCATCCCACCGGCTCAGTGCAACCTTGAACATCCCCTTGTAGCTGACCAAATCCTTGGCAAACGTTGTGTGAAGTTCCTGCACAGCCAGCACAAGATTGATGTATTTTCTGGAAAAAAAGATAACCATGCTGGAGATGGCAGACGCTCGAGCTCTCCCAGCTGGCCGCCCTCTCCCGTAAGGCACATGTGCCTCAAGGAGGTTCCCAGCCTCCCGGTTGCTGTTGGCATCTCTGTGTGCGGGGAGCAGGCGGCTGGCTCGGGGAGGGGATGGGGAGCAGGGTGCCATCAGAGGGTGGCTTAGGGTCCCCCAGGCTGGGGAGGCCTGAGGCTCCTCTGCTCTGTGGGGCTCCCTCCACTTGGGCTGCTGCCAGGGCCAAAGGCCAGTAGTCCCACTCAGTGACTTTCATGGTGCTTTTTCCTGAAGCCAAGCCTTAGTTCTTGGCATTGACTTGCGGGTAGGATGAGTATCTCAAAAAGGCCCTGCTCCTCTTCCACTGTGAACCAAGTGGTGCTCAAGGGGCACGGTCACAGCTGTGTTCTGTTGCAGTGTTTATCTACTTGCTTAAGCCTTAGTTGGGAGATGCTGAGAATAGAAGCTGTGAACAGCACAGACTGGATGCTTGGTTTAATTTCTGTATGGGGAATCAAAGTCATGCCTGCCTTGACAACCACGAATACAGTCTTTGCTTCTGTTTGACTAATCTCCTGCAAATGCCAGTTTATTAATAGTGCATCCTTATTTTTTAACTCCTCTTTCCAGTGTGCCTGATGTGCTTTGTCACTCCTATCAGCACACAGTGGTTATGATAAAAACACAAGCAACATCATTTGCAAATTGTAAATTTCTGTCTGGGAAGATGGCAAATAGTATTGCAGGCCAGAGTTTCTAAAGCCAGGTTATAGAGTTTATATTTTGGAGCCAAAACAGCAGATTCCAAGTCAGGCTGCCACACTCTGAGTCTTGGGGAAGAAGTCGCCAATGCTATCTGACCCCATGTCTTCTCTAGAATTTCATCGTGTCCTTTTAATAGATCAATAGCGCAGACAGGAGAGCTGCAAAATCAGAAGTTGAAAATAAGTATGTTCTGGTTCACCTTTGTTAGCCGAAATATTAGAGAGTACAAAAAGAATTGCTCCTCCTGACCTTCGCCTGCCTGTGGGATGGTCAGGTGTGTCCATCCCTCTGTGGAGGTCATGGCAGAGGAGGGATGAAAGAGGATGTGCCGCACGCAGCACACCTGTGGCCCCGGGGCTCTTTCCTAAATCCTCAGGGTCTGGGCAGCTGCCATGAAAATGTTCCAAAGGGGAAATCGCACCCTGAGGCACCGGTCCTGTGCCTCTGCACCTGGAGCTGGCTTGGCTGTGTTTGTCCTCTGCCTTCATACACGTCTGCACCGTGATGGTAAATCTACGTGCAGGGCTCTTGCTTCCTGCCACAGAAGTGCTGCCCGCAGCGATTGCAAGGGTAGTGAGGGAAAACCATTGAAAAGACCAGGAAACACTTGCAGGTGAGTAAAACCACTTCTTAAATCATTGAAGCAATACCAGAGTTATGTAAGTGTAAAGGAGCCAGGTCACTTTATGGGACTCTGATGCTCACAGGGAGGGGAACAGCCCCTCACCCCAGAGGGAACTCCCACAGATGTTGGAACAAATTAATTGACATCTGGACCTACGTGGATGCTAATGCCTCAAGTTTGATTCATCATTGTTCACTAAAGCAAGATCTGTTAAAACACAAAGATAGGATTTGTCTTGTTTACCCCAGTGCAAAGCCCCAGGTGAGGATGTGTTTTAGGAGATGGACCATATATATGACTCAGAGCAAAGTCAGAGGAAACCCTCAGAAAAAGGCTACTGAGGTTGTTGTGCTGCTGTAGCAACTGCTAATTGTGTTTGTATAGTAAAACATAATGCTGTTGACCAAAAGTGGCAATAAAGCTTTGCCTTTCCTTCACCTGATGCCTTGCTGTAAAGGACTGCTGTTCCCCTCATGCAGCCCAGGCCACCCCAGCAGTCCCGGTAGGCACCAGAGTTTGAGAGAAGTCTTGGTTTTAAGTTGCTTACAGCATTACAGGGAAAAACTCCTTGAGAGGGGTACAAGTAAGAAATCTTTACCCAAGTATTTTTTTTAATGCTTCTTGCATTTGTTGTGAAGATTTAATTCAGAAGGCTTCAGAGTCATCTTCATAGCACTGGGAGAGCATGCACGTGCACGAGAGAAGAGCAGGCTTATTTAAGGAAATTCAGAAAATCCAAAACTGAATAATAGCGATTGTGGGCTTGGGGTTAGAAAAATGCGCTTGTGTGTCAGGCTTGCTGCCTTGGCCGACCTGTTCAGCCTGGACAGTTATAAAAGTGGGACCCCCGGCAGGGACGGCACCTTTGGTGTGGTCTGTGCCACATCGCGTTCCCAGCACCACCGCAGCGTGCCGAGCTGATGTGGTAGCACCTGGCAATGCAGAAACAGTAGAGGCTGGTTCACCTCTGAACAAATTAGGGTAGCCGTACCCTAGATTTCAAGTGGGTCAGCAAGCCAGGCTGCTTACCGCTTCACTGCGGAGCAGAATGGGATACGGGTAATATATTCCCTTGCAGTGCAGAGCGGGAGCCCCCGGGAGGAATAGCCTGCCTCGCCTAGCCCTGGGCTCTCCTCTGCCTGCAGATGCAGCTCACAGATTCAGCCGTAGAAATGAGGTGCCCGGTTTGTGCTTCACCGCGGCAGATAGCGGCAGGGGAGGTGGGAGCTGTGCAGCCTGGGGCAGGGGGGAGCGGTGGGGGACAGCCCCGCAGCGAAGGGCCGTGCCCATGTGGCCTTGGAGGACGGGGCTGAGGGGATGTGGTTTATATCCTACATCTCCAGCTGGTGCTGCCGTGTCACTGTCAAGTGACACCGCAAATACTAGGGAGCTGACATAACTTCCTGAGGGTCCCAACCATGGCAGCGGTATGTGAACAACTTTTCCTTGTGTGTGTAATGCACACACCTCGATACAGAAGGGAAGGTGGCATTTCCCTGTGGTATGCGTGTGCATGGTTGTTGCCAGCGACCCCTCCACCACACCTCTGCTCCCATGCCATGGTCCACCTTGCTTTTGCCATCATTTGTTTAGTAAGGACTTGCATTGTGGCATTTGTCACAACTGTAGCTTGTAAGACCTGTAAATGCAGAGATAGAGCAGAGCCCCTGGCAGGCTGTTCCCGTGGGAAAGCGTGCAGGGGGTCGTGGGACAAGGGGTCCTTGTACGGACCTGTCTGGTGCCCAAGAGCATCGCTTTGCTTCTGCCCAGGTTTGGGCCCTGCTTGTGGCCTGGGAAGGCTGTGGTGCTGACCTGTGGTACTTTTCCCCTTTCCCACCCTTGAACTCCAGCTCTGCTCCCTCCCTGCCAGCCCAAGCAGCCCACCCTGTTTTCCAACACGTCTTTGTAACTCGGATGTGAAATGTTTACGTTTCATTTTGGAAAGTTTGAACAGCCTGAGGTACAGGGTAGTTAGAGCTGCTGCTGCCAGCTTTCAGAGTAAAGGGAATTAGCCATGCCTGTCCCATCAACTTCTGTGAAATCTGAGCTAAATTCCCATACATTTCTGTGTAGTTAACTTTTCCAGCTAAGCATTTGCTACACAATCCATCATGGCTTTGACTTTGTTCCTTCAGCAATGGAAGAGTCTCCAGGGTCAGACAAATTCCCCATGCAGAGACAGAGGTACTTACTAATGTGCAAATTAACGTTATTTATATTGGAGATGTCTGCAAACTGTTTTCCACCAGAACTGCAGACAATCCGGTTGATCTGTGTCACTCAGAGTGAAAGAGAGCCTGTGCTAGAAATGAACACAGAAGAATAGCATTGAGAGCTGTAATATAGCACTCTAGGTAGGCAAAAAATGTCAGCAATGTAAGGAAGAAGCAAACAGAACAATAATGCATGAAGAAATAATTTGCTTTAAGGTTTCCCTTCTTTGCTGTGCCCATGAGACAGCAAATGGTATCTGCTCACTCAGCGTTCAAGGGCCTGTTGTTCCCTCTTCTCTCCAATGTTCAGCTTTGGGCTTGGAGACCCCTTGGATGGAAATGTACACGGGCACGTAAAGACGTTTGGAATGGGTTTTATTTAAATCTTAGTGGAGCGTGGTTTGAGCCTGGCCCTTCCTTTCTCCCTAAATCTTCCCAGCTCTTGTGAAAAGGGAGCTGGGTGAAGCCCGGCACTGCAGACTTGAGGGATCACCCTGCTTTAGACTTGGAAATGCAGAAACTTGCTGCTGATCAGCTACTACCAGGTGACACGCTCCTGAGTCAAGCCTTAGCCTACCCTCCCCTGTGTGTCTGTCTGAAGCCATCGCGAACGTGCTGTTCGGCTTACCTAGGGTAGGCTGGAAATCACAGCAAAATGACCCAGTCCTGTGGTCCTAAGCAATCCCGAGTTACTTGCTGGTCCGGACTTGGGGTAATTTCTTCCCATGCTAAATTTATTCCAGAGCCATCAAAGATTTTTGGCACTGCACAAATAGGTAATTCGAGTCAAGTGCAGGTGAGGCTCAGCTCTGTGTTGATCTTTAGCCTGTCCTGCAAGCTCAGCTCTTCATCTCCCTTCTCCTCCTTCCCAGTCCTTCAGTGGTTATGGTTCACCATGTTTATTACAGGAGATCTCTAGTCTGCTAGGTTGAAAAAAAGCTGATAACAACCTAAAACTTTCAGGCTGCTTGCTTTCTTTCCTAGGACTGTTAGAGAGTAAATCCAAAATGACAGAGAAATAAGGTCAGGAAATAATGAAATGTGGCTGAAGAGAGCCTATACCACTTAACGAAGGTGGTACCTACCATTGTCGGAAGATGAGAGCCACAGCAGAGTGCAATTTAGATATATTCTGCAATGAAATATAATGCTGTAACTGTATTTCTGCAAAACACTTGTCACGTGGTGACTGCATCCGTGGTGCCCTCCTACTTGTTTTTGTTGTTGTAGTGTTGTTGTTGTTGTTTTTTACTATTTGTGGCTGAGCTCTGGATGTTTGTGCTTGGTCTGTTCGCAGGGGTATTGCCCTCGGTCGCCAGCTGTGTGCTGGTCCCCACCAGAACTGCCTGATGCTCAGGGCTGGGCGCATGGGCACAGGTCCCAGCTGCTGCTCTGCCTGCCTGGCTCCATGCCGTGGGGCCGTCTCCCCGGGGAGGGCACCCCTTTGCCCACCACAGGCGGATCTGGTAGGAGTTCGGGCCGTTTGCTTTGCCGTGCCGTGAGCCGAAGAGCCTGGGCAGTCCCGCGCTCCTCCAGCCACTTGTGAGCAGCAGGTGGGCAGGCAGGCCAAGCAGAGCAACGCCTTGGCTGGGTGGCTTTTAGCAATGGTGCACTCGTCTTTCACCTTCTCGGGGAAGCCTGCCACTTCAGTTGATGGGAGATGTTTTGCCGCACCCACAACTGCTGCTTCTGCCAAATAATCCAGGATATTGTGCGTAAAACCACGCGCACGGCACCCAGATAAGCTAAAGGCAAAGGTCTGACGCTTCAGAGATCAGTGCTTAGTTCGAATGTATTCTGGACTCCTTCATGTTTTATGGAGGTTGTCCCACCTCTCATTACTGTATCTGTCTATGCAATATGCATTTCTAAAAAATAGAAGGGTCAGAATTTAATCTGGAATGCCAGGAAGGAAGGTGTTGTGAGAATGTCTGGTATTTTTGCTTACATATACCCCCTCCAGCATTCAGCTTGTTTTTCACCATCAGAGAAGTCCTAGCATAGCCTTCATTTCAAAGATGACTCATTTCCCTTTCTGTAATACTCTTACGTACTAGTGCTAATAATACCTCTACAAGTGGAAGTCATTATTATAGAGGACTGCTGATAAACTGGCTCATCCTACCTTGCCTCTCAGATGATATCACAAATGGTAGCCTCAGTGCTTTATGTTCTGTCAGAGAGAGTAATTTTGCTTTCAACCTTGGAATTTAATTAACTTCCAAAGATGTACCTGCATCCATTTTGAAACTGGTGGCATTAACCAAATAAACCCACGCGGTGGTTTCTGTAACGCCCTTGTTCCTTGAGCCTTTGTTTACTGTGAACAGTCCAGGGCAGGGTGTTTGCCGACTGCCCTATGCCCCATGTACCAGGGTAAAGGAGGAACAGCCAGGTGTGCCGCAGGTGGTGCTGATGATAAGGCAATAATGTGATTCATGTGACGAGGGATAAAGGATGCAAAGGCACCAGCAGTCACTTTTCCAGACTCTGGTGCTGGCTGTAAGCCTAGTACTCCCCACGGCATGGGCTTTGCTGTACACAGGGGGATGAAGGAACGTGACGTTTTGGCTTTTTCCTGGTCCTGATTTGTGAATTTTGAACCCTGACATCTTTCTTTTAATGTGAAGCCATTTTTTTTAATGGCTAGTGGGAGAGACAGGGATGCAATGTGGCTGGTGACAAATGTGACAGCGGATGATCATGTTGCTGTTCTGGCATATGGCTAACACCAGCATGGGAAGGATGTTATTTTAAGACCCCTCCTTTGCTAGTGGAAGCGTGCGAAGCAGAACAGCGAGCCGTCTTGCACAGCAACTGAGCTTTCATGGCAGATGTCAGTTAACCTGATTTTTGTATTAAAAAAAAATACAAAGTTTGCTTTGTTTTGTAAAGCTTGCTTTGCATATGTCTGGCTGCACTATCCAAAGGGAGGAGGGTGGTAACAGAAAGCAAATACATCCTCCAGCGACAGCCTGGGTGACTTTTGTTCATGTCCTTCTCACTGCTGGTGCCGAGAGCACATTGCCTTTGGGAAGAGGGTGCTGAGGAGCAGAGGATATCAGCACGGCGGGTGCCCTGGCCACTGCCGGGTGGGCTGCACCCCTTGGGGATGCTGGCCAGCTTTGCTTCTTGCTTCTGCTTCCCATTGCTACTACTTGCAGTGACCTGGGAATGCAACATTTCCCCCCCAAATCACTGCGTTGCAGTGCTCGGTAGCTAATTCATGAAGACCTTGCTTAAACCCTGGTGTCCCAAGCAGTGCACAAAAGCCCTTTGCTGTTGGGGAGTTAGGCAGGAGAGCTGGTACTTGATGTGGCTCACCCCGTTTTCTCCCTGCTGGCTCCCTGAGGATGCCAAGGTTATCATTCAATAACCACGCCGGCGAGGCGTCCCAGCGGGGCTGCTGGGGAGGGGAAGCGGGAGCTGCGGGCAGAGGAGAGCTGGGGCTGCCCTCGCAGAGCTGCCAGGCGGTAATTTGAAGATGCTGGCAGAAAAATTTCTCTTATAGCTGTTTGCTTTGCAGGAGAAGGGTTGTAAGGGATAGGGAGGAAACTTAAACTTCTCTAGCATGGGGTGGAAGACAGCTGTCCATCTTTGCCATCCTGTATTGCTGCTTCTCATCAGCAAACTCTCCTTTTGGTCCCACTTCTGATCAGGTTATGACATGATGCAGTAAAAACACCGCTCCCTTCGCTGACCAGCATAATAGGAACCCCTTTAGTAATTCAGGGGATAAATTAGGCACTTGGGGTGGTGGATTTTGCAGGACAAAGCACAGAAATAGAGGTGGTTCTCAGGTGGGCCGAGTGGGGATTGCCCGTGCTGACTGACAGCCCTGTGGCCTTTCCTCTCCCCAGACAGTGATGTACATAGGCCAGGTCTCCAAGGACATCCTGAAGTGGCCTCGGCCCCTCTCCCCGCCTGTCGTCAAGCTGGAAATGAGGACGGATGCAGAGTACGGGATGCCTTCCACCCACGCCATGGCAGCTACCGCCATCTCCTTCTCCTTTCTCCTTGCAACCGTGAATCAGTACAAGGTAGGGGGTACAAAAAGTTAAAAAAAAAAAAAAAAAAAAAAAAAAAAAAAAAAGGAAAAGAATCTCTCTGCTTCACAC
>NW_009615067.1:22946-28773 GCF_000690535.1 Cariama cristata
AAAAAAAAAAAAAAAAAAAAGAAAAAAGGAAAAGCATCTATCTGCTTCCAGCAAGCTACAGAAAACTTGCAAATCCAAAGCTGTTGCCACTTCCAGAGTAACTCAGTATTTGTTTTCACAGACGTGTATTTTTCCCTGTTGTTACCTGTAGCTGGCTGATAACAGACACAAGAAGAAATTTAGCAGAAATCTCCTTTCTTTAGCATGAACCCTGCTCAGGGCTGCAGTTGGGCTGCACTTCCCTGCCGTGGTTTGGGGGTTCGCTGTGTTTTCACCTGCGGGATGACCGTGGAGGGAGCTGCGGTGCTGCTGCAGAAGATGCCTGGCATCAGCATTTTGTGCCCGCCAAGCCAATCCGGCATGTCGGGAAATGCCGGCTCCCAGGGAAAACCAAAAGAGGTCTGTGTTGCCTAGTTTTTGCATGATGCAGGAAAAGCATCCTTGGAAATGCCCTGGCTCTAGCCTGTGTTAGACTGACAGCGATTTGAGAGCCTGTTTGTCAGAGAAGTAACAGCAGTTTCAGTGCACTGGGAGCTGTAGGCTCCTTGGGGAGACCTCATAATTATTTCCACAAACCTTCAGCCTTTTATCTTTCTAAAAGGTTTGTTTCCTGGAAACTCATTCCTCCATGATGATTATTTTCATTTCATTTTAGGAATCCAAACGTGTGTTTCCTGTACCCTAGCAATAATAACTTCCTGACTGCATCGTATTTAAGTGTGTTTCTCAGCCCTCTCAGGTTTATTTCAAAGATAAAGCTGTGTAACCAAGAGGGCTGGCAGTACGGCCGTGGGGGTCTCGCTGTCGCGGTGTCCCTGGGTGCCCTCCCCGTGGTGCCAGGCTGTGTGCAGGGACAAAAAGTGGCCATCCGTTTGATGAAAGGTGCTGTGTCCTGGGGCTGTAATGACACTGAGATCTCAGAATTAATTTAACTTCCAGGCTCATGCCCCCCACAGTGCAGGGATGCCTGAGCCAGCCAGTGGTGCCCAGCGCCGCACTGCCAGCCTCCTGCTCCCTGGGAATTGCATGGTAACTGGTCGGAGCAGCTTGGCAGTGGGATGGGGACGGGGAGGAGGAGCCGTGAGATGGGAGATTTGTCAGCCCTGGAAGGCCACATCCATCCCCTGTGTCAAAGCTGCCGAAAAGACCTGGTCAGCAGCACTTTCTCCTCCTCCTCAACTGGTAAGCTACCAGTGGGACGCACAGCTCTTCAAGGGCTATCTTGTACTTCTTGGAAACTGCCATGAAACAATAAAGCTGCTGTAAAATAATTAAATGATTTAATTGCCTCTATTAAGAAGGAAAAAACTACCAGTACATTATGCTGCTATCTTCTCAAGCTGCCCTAGTCATCAATTACCGATCTGGATGAGCTCCCAGGCTGCCTGCTGAGGGGAGAATAAAATGAGCGTAAATCCTCCGAAGACTGAGAGAAATGAGGACAAAATAGTGTTTTATGAACTGGGAGTGACATCTGCAGCCGGGTCTGAGCTCTCTATTCTGAGGACTGGAGTATGCCAGAGGGAAAGGGTCAGAAGCGAGTTGTTATGCTTAAAATTTCCACAGAAATATTTTTGTGCTGACCTGTGGCCACCCTGGTCAGTCATCAGTCTCTTGGCAGTAGATGGAGACTTTGTGTCAAATCGGGTCAATTAATTTCATTTATTTATATTTTGGGTTGTGGGGGGTTTTCTTGGTTGGTTGGGTTTTTTCCCCAGAAAAATCTCCTTTACAGACTGAAAGGAGCCTGCCAGCCCACTCAGTTCCAGGATTTGAATGAGTGGATTAAGGGCTAATATGTTAAGTTTATTCTTTACTGAATGTGTTGGTTTTTTTCTTTTTTTTCCTTTTAAAATGTTGATTTGTTTCAATGTTTCTTTCCGTGTTCATAGGCAACTCAGAGACGGAATTAAGCAAAACCAGCTTCCTAAGAAGATGATCAAACCTTAAGTGTCACAGGTTCAGCCCAGACATTGATTTTCCCCTCCGAGCCCGCTGCTCGAGGACTATTGATCACGGTTCTGGTCAGGCTCTGCGGCTATCACGTTCCCCTCGTGGGATCCAGGGCTGCAGTTCAACTTCAGGCATCACCTGTATGACGTGCTGTGCCTTTTTTCCTTAAGGTCTTTAGCTCTAACATGGATTTTGCAGGTAGATATTGCAGGGGAAAACTGCAAATGCCATCTGTCCTCCAGGCTTCCCCACACTAAGATTAGATCTTTGCAAAAGCGGGGGCCACAGGCAACGAAACAACCTTCCAGCAGCATTGCACATTGACCGATGTGAGGTCTCGTCTCGGGTCACGTTAATCTCTTTGGGAAAGTACAGCTCAGGAGCCACTTCCCAACGTGAGATCCTTACGTCAGTCTGGCTGCTTGGATGGTTTATTTCAGATCTATACTGATGTTAAAGTGGATAAAGGTGTAATGGGTCATTTTTTTTTTCCCTTTTCACAGTATCCATTCGAACTAGGCCTGGTAGCAGCGTTTGTGTTCTCGATGCTGGTGTGTCTCAGCAGGCTCTACACGGGGATGCACACAGTCCTGGTAAGGATGCCCTGCACCGCCCCGTGCCCGTCCTGCCTCCAGCTCTGCTTACCTACAGCGATTCCCATCTCCCACTCTTCAAGCGAAGTACGTCCTGCCTTGGCCGTGCCACTGCAGGAATATAGGAGTCACGCCACTAAATTTCAGGCTGTACATTCAAAGGCAGCTGTGAGGAAACCCTCAGGCTATTGCTATTTGAGTCTGCAGGGGAATTATTTATACCATCAGGGAAGCAGCAGTGCGTGTGGGTTGAGGAGCCGGGTGAGGCTGGCGTGGCATCTGAATTGTAGTTCTCTATTTTGAAATTTTAATTGCGAGGAATGCACTTGGGCAACTGATGGTGCTCCTTAGCTAAGCCTTTTGTGCAATAGTATCACTGTTGTCAGCAAGAAATACTCCGGGCTGGTTTAGCCTGGGAGTGTCAGGGAAGGAATAGCAGGTGGGTGAGTCACACCGGTACCGAACCAGCGGGGCGAGGAGGAGAGGGTAAAACATGGCAAGTGAGCTGCCCTTGGGGGACTGGGGGACGGCATGGCTCGTGTTACCACACAGGGACATGGCACTTCAAAAATTACTATGACAAGCTTCTCGTTTTCAGCTGGAAAGAAATTTGTTCTTAAAGGACTGTGATGCACAAACACTTTGTCCAAAAAAAAATCATGAAATATCTGTGGCTTTATATGACAGACTTGTTGGGCACAGTTATTTAGAGATGTTACTCCTTCTTTAAGAACAGATTTCAGTGTAACTTTGATTCTGCAGTAGCTGGTTCCTTCCTGATGAGAGGAAACATTATTGATCTGTTATATATAGCAGTCAGAGGGGTGGTCCAGCTTCCCAAGTATGGATAAAAACTCTCAGCTATTTCCCTGCAGGAGTTTGATATCCATCATTGGTTGGTTGCATATGCATAAATAATTGCATTTTTTTACTAAGTAATAATTATGTTTGTAATAAAGAGATTTGACAACTGTAAGAAAGGGAGCCCTTATGAGATTAAGGTTATCTGTAAAATATAGCTTGACCTTCCCTTCCAGGCCTGGTGGATCAAAACAATATCTTAAATTGAAGCTGGAGACACCCTTTCTTGGCTAGTGACCTTACGTCAATCAGCAAAAATTCTTCACATACTTCCCTTCCTGGTCCATCATAATGAAAGACTCCTCTAAATTTAGATGGATTTTAGGGTAAAGAAGAAAAAGTCCTTTGTGCCTTTGACACGATAAAAAAGGGCTTTAAAATAAAAAAAAAAGCTCCTTAGTTGAAATGTGAGCAATGCTGCCTTTCAGAAAGGCAGATGTACTTCGCTGAGGTCTTCATCCCGTGCGTGCCATGGTAGGGACGGAGCTGGGGAAACGCCTGATGATCACAGCTGCCCAAACGCAAGCCCTCTCTCTGCAGCAGCATCCCACCTGCAAAGACAAGTTCTGGCATCCCACCTGCAAGGACAAGTTCTGGCATCGCACCTGCAAGGACAGGTTCTGTCGGGAAAGAAGTGCATTTGGAGCCATTTCCACTCTTTGAGGGATGGCTCCCACCCTGACCTGCCCAAGACCCTGCGGGGCCGAGGCGCAGCAGCCACTCAGCCAAGCCACCAGCTGAAAGAGCCTCTGTCTAACGGATTTTTAACTGAGGTCTTCATAGAAAATGAATACCAACAGGATATAATTATGTATTAAACGATCATAATATTTTAGTAATGAATGGGTAACATATACCCACTGACTTAGTGTAACTGAATTTTTCCCGTTTGAGGAAGCAGAGCAGGAGTGGCAAGGAGGTCGCACTGTGCTTTGCTACAGCCGTAGCTGAAACTCCGGTGCAGGGGCTCATCTTCTGTAGTCTCAGCTTTACAAATTGGTCTGTATTTCAGCATTGCTTATGTTGCGTTTGGATCAGGACTGGCCTCAAAAAGCACAGTCAGGTCAGTAGAAGAGATGTTACCATTAAAGACCTTCTGGAGAGGCAGTCAGCTGGTATGAGAGCTCTCTGCACTATTACAGCTGTATCAGAATGAATACTGCGCTTAGGGAAAAGGCAGTAAACACCCGTTGCCTGAGCTGTTACCAGGGGAGCATCACCCACCTAGAGAATGGGGTGGAAGCAATGCACTTGCACTGCTAAGAGAGAATTTAATTACGACAACCCGCTTTCACCACCTCAGTATGAGAATATCCCATGTGTGTGGTGAAGCAAGGGAAAGGCAGGATCCTTCTTCCTAGGTCTTAAATGATGGAGTCTGAGGAGCCGGTGAAGAGGGAATTTGCAGTTACCTGGAAAGGGCAAAGCAAAAATTTGGACACATTTTGAAGCAGTGAATCTGTAACTGTTTAGGGGTTATTTTTAAGGAACAAAAAGCAATTGGAGAAAATAAGACTGAGGTTTTTTGTTATTGTTTGCTTTTTTCCCCCCAGAGAATTGCATCTTAGAAAATATCCCTTTACTCTCCATCTCAAAACTTTGGTCCAATTTTTGATCTCTGCCTCAGTGAGGTGAAATTTTCCTGTCTCACCGCTGCTGGAGCACGTCTGAGTCATCTCATGTTTGAAATGATGAGCGATGGTGTTCATGTGGGTGCACAGTATTCCAAACAGATGCAAGCAAGATTGTTGCAAATCTTACTGGGAAGAACTTAATCAGCCAAGGGCAGCCCCCAAAGCTGGAGGCTGCACCTTGAGTGCTGTGTCCAGTTCTGGGCCCCTCACTACAAGAAGGACATGGAGGTGCTGGAGCGAGTCCAGAGAAGGGCAATGAAGGTGGTGAAGGGCCTGGAGCACAAGTCTGATGGGGAGTGGCTGAGGGAGCTGGGGTTGTTCAGCCTGGAGAAGAGGAGGCTGAGGGGAGACCTGATTGCGCTCTGCAACCACCTGAAAGGAGGGTGTAGCAAAGTTGGGGTTGGTCTCTTCTCCCTGGTAACTAGTGACAGGACAAGAGGGCATAGTCTGAAACTGCGCCAGGGGAAGTTCAGGCTAGAAATGAGGAGGCATTTCCTCACAGAAAGGGTGGTTAGGCATTGGAATGGGCTGCCCAGGGAGGTGGTGGAGTCACCATCCCTGGAGGGGTTTAAGAAAAGACTGGACATGGCACTTTGGTCTAGCTGACACGGTGGTGTTAGGGCAAAGGTTGGACTTGATGATCCCAGAGGTTTCTTCCAACTAAATCGATTCTGTGATTCTGAGGAGGGGAGGCATTTAGCCTTCTTTTAACCCTTCAGGGCCAGCACTAGGAATTTCTTAATGCACCAAGCTGATGGCTTTGGCACTGGCTGTGGCGGCGGAGCT
>NW_009615068.1:0-31698 GCF_000690535.1 Cariama cristata
CCCGGTGTCGCTCAGCCAGGGTTTTGGGGCATTTGATGGCGGCAGCTTCTCCTGCTGGAGGAGGAAACACAAGGGAGCGTGACCTGGCAGGTGCCAGGGAGACCGGGATCTCCCTGCGCTTCTCTGTCTCCTCCCAAAAGAGCAGTCCCCGGCACCGGTCAGCCCTGCTCACAGCCGGAGAACAAAGTACAGCCAGGGGGATCAGCGGGAGAAATGAGCAGGGCAACGTTTTGTCCTGCGTTGGGCTCCCTCGCAGTGAAAGCCAGAGCTTTTCTCCTGCAGGCGAACGAGTCTTAAGACTGAAATGAGTCTTCGCTCTCCTACCTGCGGCTGCTCTAGATCTGTTAATGAAAACATACAGCAGCATACAGACTCGCTAGGGATTTTCATATAACCCCTGCTGAAGACTTAGTAAGATCCTCTGTACTGCAAAATAATGTTTGCATTGTGCGGACAGAGAAGTGGGGAAAAGGAGATTTTGGGCCATCTGTGTTTCGCAGAAGTCCTGCGGTGCTAACCTTGCACCAGGAACAGCAGAGGTGGACCAAAGAAGAGCAAACAGTCCCCACAGCAGCCCTGCTCTCCCAGGCTCTCCCCGATACAAGCCCTGGGGAACACACCTTTGGAGCCCACCACCTATGCAGAGGCTGCTGAGGGATCAAATTCTGTCACAGCAGCCTCCAGGGAGGTCTCTAGAAAAGGCTGGTTTCCTTGGCCAGTTCATGCAAAAGCCAAGAGCTGCACCCCTTCTGCATACTCCTTGCTGACAATACAGTATGGCAACTACACTATGCCACAGTCACGCAAGCGATTTTCCCTGACTCCAGTGCAGTCTGTTGTTTTCCAGTATTGCACATTTGCAAAGTGAATAGGTTTTTAACTGAAAAATAGATACAGGTATAGGATTTATGCAGACAATTGATGACATATCTCCACTAAACAGCCTGGTTTAAACTAATACCATGATGTAGTGCATCCTGCCACCTACGTCTTCTGATTCAGGTTTCTTGTGTACTACAGCTTTGGATTCATAGGCATCCTTCCCTGAAGGCAG
Organism: Cariama cristata; assembly: GCF_000690535.1. Lineage (NCBI taxonomy): Eukaryota > Metazoa > Chordata > Aves > Cariamiformes > Cariamidae > Cariama > Cariama cristata. The sequence goes on from NW_009615068.1 coordinate 1,055, forward strand.
TTAGCATTTTGTGAGACTCCACAAGGGACCACAAACACAGGCAGCTCTGGCCACACTAGGGAACGAAGCAAAACATTTCTCACTGGCACAGCCACTTGTTCAGTTGCTGCGAGGATGCCTCGATGCAGATTAGGAACCGGCAGTCACATCGGTGAAGTGTAAGTAGAGGCTGCAGCCTCATCTGTGCTAAGGATCCTGCCAGCACAGCTGTACCACTAACAGCAGTGGAATATTTTGCTCAAGTTCTCTAGAGGAATCAAAGCTTGTATTTTGTGTCTCTGGCTCTCTCTTGTTTCGTTCCTCCTCACTCATTAAAAGAAAAGTCAGCCACACAAAGCACATGGTTGCTCTCTGTGTTTAAAAAAGAAATAAATGTTTGGGGTAAAAAACCAAGAGCCAAAACCGTTTTGAAGTCGGAGGCATGTAAACAGTACCTGGAACTAAGTGGAATAATAATAATAATAATAATTAGTCCTTTTGTGTCATAAATATGTGCATTGCTGTCTGCTGTTTCATTATGAGACAGCACAACTTCTGAGAATGTGCCTGATGAATATTTGGGGGAGCTCTGCCTTCAGCTGCAGCAGCGTACGGCAGCACTAATGCCGCTGGCTCCTCCAGCTCTCTCATGTAACCGAAATCACAAGTTAGAGCCCAAATTGCAAAGCATAAGCCTGTGTGTAATTTTAAGCATATAAACAGTGCCTGAAATTACTATCCTTTTCCTGTAGGTCTGGCTTTAATCTATTAGTATTCTTACTTCTGCAGTTCTGTTGATTTCAATGTGTGCTGGTACCATTCATAGCGTAATCAAGCCTAAACCCTTAAAAACCTCACCAGGAAGGCATTAACCCAAACTTAACTAAACAGGCCCAAATCACTCTGGTTACAGGTAGGTGTAGTTCAAATGTCTTGTATACTAGATCTCAATTGTATCCAGTATTAAGATGCTATTGAAAGCAGAATATCATATCCCTGTGGCTGCTTTGCAGACCAGCCAGAGCAGCAGGTTTTTGCAGCCCAGCCCAAGGCACAGGTTAGCAATCGCCTTCCTCTGCGTTTTCCCTCTCTCTTAGAGGCTATTTTTGCCATTAACATGCTGAGCTGCTTTCTGGAGTTTTAAGGTGTTGGGTGCTGATACAGTGAGCACCTCTTGTATCTGTTTAATCCAATAACATAACTCTTTTTTAATCTCCATGTCTGGGTCACAGGGTTTAAAAAAGACACTGGGCCAAATCCCCAGCTTGGCCACAACGTGTGGAAATCTACCGAGAAGGGATGAAAGTCAGAAGAGGTTTGCTGTGTCTGCACCCTGTAAAAGAGGTCTTGAGGGGCAAGGATGCAACTGCCTGATATCACAGATGGATGCATATTAACACAAGCGTATGGCAGAGCTAGATCAGGTTTCTGTCAGGTGAGGTGGATGGAAGGAGGGATATCACACCAGGATCTAAAATATGCTCATCAGCAAAATGTCATTAATTTTAAAATCAAAATGGATTTAACATTTCTTCCTTTTTCAGGAGGAAAACTTGTTTCTTTTTCAATGTGTGGCTGCTAAAGGGAACATGATGTTTCATGGACACAGGACCAAAGCAGGGCAAGAACAAGGAGGAAGTTTTGCAGGGATTGGGAAGATTTTACGTATAAACATTAAAATAAAAAAGGCAAAATTTATCCAGGCACAAAGTCCAGCAGAAATCTAGGAGGCAAGTGGACAGCACTGTCTGTAAAGAAGGGTATAAGCAAGAATGGCAAAGAGATGCTCTGAATAAGTCCATCACATTAACGATCCTCCAAACACGAATTTCGTATACAAAGCTATGTGGAGGCAACCTTTGGGGTTCCCCCCTATAGCAAAGGATCCTGAGCTTGAAAAAGGGAGGGAGATTTTGTAAGGGATTTGGATATCATGCAGTGACTCTGGATTGCAGATTTTAAGCATTACTAAATTGAGGAATAAAATTGTTGCTATTGCTATTACATACCAGGATATCTCACTAATCCACACAATCCACTAAGTTGCTGTAGTTTTAGTCAGTGTTTATTTTAGATTAAATTATGGCCTGGACAGTTAATTTTTCATTTATCCATTTAAATCATATATAAATAAGATATCAAACAGAAATCAAAACATCACCTGTGTGTTTGGTACACTCCCCATCATGTGAACCTGCCGGTGATGGAGCCCCACACCCAGTTTACAAGTCAAACAGAGAGGCAACTAAAACCCACAGGCCTTCTTGGAAAGTAGCCCCATTGGCACTGAGTTCTCTGATTTTAATGCTACGGGTGGCCTATTTGAGACTGCCTAGCCATTATGGGATTGCCTCTACTGGTCCTTTCCTTACATCAAGCTAATTACATATTAACTTGAGGCACTTAGGAGGTCTGAAAGGCTGGAGTGGGTCCTTTCCGAACACCAGTTGAGTTTAGAAATGTCTATTCCTTTACAGCGGCTGATTCCTAAAGTGAGGGGCAAACCCAGAGGAACCAAACAGCCTGAAACCAAACAGCCTGGAACCAAATTGGTCACAATGGCTTTTGGAAAAAGTGAAGTGTCTCAAGTTAATTGAAAGTCAGCTACCTGGAAATAAAAAACTCTCATATATCCAAAGCTTTTCACTGGGATTTTCAAGAGCTCCTGAGCAATTTAAAGTCCTTGAAAGGAATGCACTATAGAATGAAAAATACAGGTATTACTGAAGAATGTCTCCAAACTGAAAGCCAGCTAGTTTCATAAAAATGAGCTAAAAACCAATAACAGGTACTCTGTCTCCTGCTGGATGCTGTATGAACCGTATGTTTTGAATTTTTGAAGTCACTTCTAAAACAATAGGTTTTTTTCTTCACTGTTGCCATTGGGAAGAACAGTAAAAGAACTATGAATAAATGAGGTTAAAGTAATCTAATTAAAAAAAAAAACAATGTGCTTTCATCTTCAATTCATGTTCAGTCATTTGGGATCGAACTTTAAAAAAAATAGATAAAAATTCAGAAAGGATTTTGAAGGATGACTGTTTCCCTTTAAGATTAATGATAAACATACTTGTGTGTTCAAGGGAGAATAGATCCAGTGTTATGTAACAGGATAAAGAAACAAAATCCTTTTTCCTTAAATTAAAATAAGCAGTATGTGTGTGGATTCTAGTCAATCACCGAAAATTCAGGAAACCCATTTTCTTTCACATGCTAAAATTGACATCTTCTAATTTTTAAACAGAATCACAACAATTAAAGACAAGAAAGATTTGTATGTTCTGTTTGACCATGCTTTGTCAATAGAGGGTTGTTCCCCGAGGAAAATTCTGCAGCACTTGCCCTGTGCAAAAATCCAAATTTGTGCTCATCTTTTTATGTTATGTGGCATTAGTAAATCTAGTTATTGCACTTCCCAGGTTTTTTTCTTTTTAATCTGCTTACATAGCACTAGATGTATGGTAACTTATCTCTTTTAATAATTTTTTGCCTGGACTAACTATTACATAACAGTTTGTATCAAATCTTGCAATGACTGCCTAAATTTGCCAAAAATGGGACGAGATCAACAGGTAATGGATTTTTTTTAATGTTGGCATTGTTCTTTGCTGACTCAATCAAAAAAAAAATCGAAAAAAAAACCACAAATGAAAATAATTTTCTGCCATATAACCTGCATTTTCCACTTCTGTATTTTACAAAAGCACTCATACCAGAACTTCTGCATCAGAATTTGATACATAAAGTTCCTCTTTATCACATGAATTCAATTTTTCCAAGAGAAGGCAAACGATACTATTAATAACTAAGATACAAGCCTAGAAAAGACTAAGTCTCTGAATGTACCTGCTGCAAAAAAAATAACATCTTGTTGGATCTAATTCTGGAGTCATTATTTGACACAATGCAGAACAGTTCGAGATTTGCATAGAAAGGCACTGCTGAGTTAAGGTGATATTCACTCTTGCATGAAAGAAGCACGTATGTGCTTCGCTGAGCTACTCGGAGCTTTGTCTGCCGACCACAGTAAATCCTGCTTATGTTGGCATGTCCTTGCACATGTCCACACTTAATGTTTTCACTCCTGAAAGTAAAGCTTCAAGTCTGGGCAGTTTAAGTGATGTTCCCTCAGTGGAGTAAGTCCTCTGTTAGCACTACTCCAGTAGCACAAGGTGTACTTGGAGACGATGCACATTTTGAACATGCCTCACCACCATGCTGCAGCTAAATATTCTGCTGCTGCGTGCCCTGCAGAAAGATTTCCTTGGCCTCAAGAGCAGAACAGCTTCTGCAAAGTCAAGTTGGTGACACAGGCCCTGCAAAGGTGATATGAAGCCTGGGAAGCCATAGGAGATGTAGGCTAGGAGACAGGGAAGAATTTGTGGCAGACCCACTCTGAAAGCAATAAAAGGTCAGCAGGGTGTGAGGCTGCTGTGCAGAACCATTTCTGTTCCATTTGGAGCTGGTCACCAAGCTGGGCAGGCTTGGCTTGACCACATCCCAGGTGACAGCGAGCATCACAGTGGAAAATAGTCCAGAAATTTATGATGGTGAGCTCACTGATGCAGTCGAGCCCTCTTGACTTACGTGAGTGATCCAGACAAGCTGATGGGTTAAACTCACTGAAGCGGAAGAAGAGTGATCACTCGAGTGAATTCATACATGCTCATATTTCTTTTTATTTGCTTATGGGTCCCTCTGCTCCCTTCCCTCTCAAAGTGATGGTGAAACACTTATGAAGAGTGTATAAAAAATGATTTTAAAGTACCTAGTTTATTCTGACAATTTACATTGGCAGGTGTAGGCAAACACAGAGAAAATACTGTAAGAAACAAAACCATTCCCAAATGCATGCTTTTACTGGTTCTGACAGATAGAATTTCTAGCTAGGTGAATTAATGCACTGCAAGCAGAGAGAGAAAGGGCATCAAATGCTTGAGCATCCAGAAAAAACAGAAATTTTCAAATAAACCCTGCAAGCTATCCAGTAACTGCTCATCCGGTTACTTGATGTTAACAAAACTGGAAAGCAAACATGTAATATAAACTTAAAAACACAGCATTTCGGTTTTCCGGACTACCAGTCCAAATGCAAAACAAATTGCTTGCATCTGGTGGCAGAGGAGGCGGAGCTGGCTTTGGGAGCTTTGCTTTTAACCGGCAGAGCGATGTAGCAGCATCCACTGTACTACCCACGTACGGTGGTTCAGACCGCCCGTGGCAGGTCCGTGCCCACCGTTCTGCGGCACAGCCTGGGCACGAACACGTTAAGCATTGCCCTCGTGCTCCGAGGAGGATGCCTTGGCTTTCACCTCGGCGGCAGCACGTCACTCCGTAGGGCAGCAATGTCACCGAGGAGAGGCCAGCGGCCTGCACGCCTGGGTGACCTTGAGCCTCCCTAAGCAGTTACCTTTTCTGGGCCTTTGGCATGCTCTCAAGTGGTCTTTCAGCCAGAATCTCTGCTGCCTAAAATAAATTCGGCAATATTCCCTGCGGCATCCCTGCACTTCTCTTTTGGGATACCTGACTCTTGTCTCCCAACCTGGGCAGATACGGGGTTTGGAAAGCTTGCCGGGGTGCTCCCTGGGCAGCGAGCTCCTGCCCTGGCCTGAGGCCCGCGTGACTCACTTGGTGTCATTATGAGGAAAGGCAGAATTTTAGGGAGATTTTTGCCTGTCCCTATATGCTAATGGTGGGCATATCTGCTGTGTTGTTTAGAGGCGGCCTTGACAATGGTATTTCTACAAATACACACCTCCTGAAAGACTTATCCACTTAAGAAGAAGAGAAGTTGGAGCGAGGGGGATTTCTTCTCTGACCTTTTTCAAGCCTTGGGCGTGAGGCCTGTGGCAGAAGGGGTTGGTGGTGAGGGTCAGAGCTACGAGGCAGCACCCCCCCGGGAGCCACACGGCTCTGGAGCAAACACACACAAATGCTAAGGAGATAAAAGTGCCCCAAACCCCATGCACTGGCAGCTTCACCCTGCCTGGCCAACGTACACATGTACACGTTGCATTCCCAGCCTTCACCTTGAAGGCCCAGCATATCTTCAACGAGTCTCTCTTCTGTATAAGCCCAGCCAGAAATAAGGAGAGTTGACAGGACTGATGGACACAACCCAGGATTCGGGAGCAGCCACCACTTTCTGTTTGGCTCCTTACTGGTTTTAGAAGTACATCGCTTTCTGAAAGTTGTGAGTTATTTACTGTTCCTAAAAAAAAGATGTCTGATCTTCCCTTCACATGCAATTAATAAAATTTGCTAACAGTTTATTTAAAATGCCCATCTAAGCAAAGTAGCATGTCATCACAAAGCTGCATTAATGTAGAGCAATACACAACATGGGCTTGTAAGGTCTGCTGCAAGCTATCCCAGACTCTCTCAGTTACCTCGGGCTCAGGTTTGTGGGGTGCACAGAAGCCCCTTTAACCCACTTGGCCCTGCAGCTATTACATCAAATACAATGCAAACCAGTAATGATGGGGTTCTTTGCCTCACTAAGATCCACCAACACAGGAGATCACACTGGGATCCTTCCAGTCTGGCAACGACGCATTCAGTTAGGACTGCCCTGGTAACGGGCATGTTTTCCCTGCCAGGTATCCACTACTGGTCCCAGGAATCAAGAAAGCGAAACGCTGGCTGGGTCCAGCGTACGGCCAGGTGGTCTTACCCTGCCCAGCAGGCAATACCAACCTGGCGTTGCATCTTTGCAGATCGTGGCTGCTAACTGTCTCTCCCAGCCAGAGCAATCCCACTTTGTTGTCTCTACACAGGAAGATGTGGAGAAGGACAAGGAATCCAGATTTGTGCCTCTGAATCTGTTTGGCCAATACTAGTCAGCTCTGATTTGTATCAAACCCCAATCTTATCACTTGCTGATTGTTAAATGGGCCACAAATTGTTAATATTTTGTGCACGCTTGGTTACAGGCTGGCTGTAGCATCAAGCAATTTTCTCTTACTGTCTGTGTCAGCCAAAGATCTGAAGTTTTCTTATTTTTACTCCTGCATGTTTGCCTGTTGGGCTCATGAAGTTCATGGAGAGAAGTGTGAAAACTTGCCCCTAGGCTCCCACATTTCCTTGGGAAGCACATCCCAGCAACCCATGGAGCAGCCGAAGCGGATTTAGGATGCCCTCTTGGGATGCACTCGGTGCTCACAAAAACATCCTTGGTCTGTGTTGCCCATAGCGTGTGCCAGCGGGGGGGACATCGGCGGTGCGGCTGGGGAAGCTGGCAGAAGAGCTGCGTGGCCAGGCTGGGTTGTAGCAGCGACCGGACATCAGCCGGAGCAGCGAGGCCCTGGGATTGCCTGATGACAGAGCTGAATAAATCACTGAGCAGAGGCACACAGTGGAGGGTGTGGTGGACCCCTGGGAGATTTTCCATCCAATTCCTCCGGAGGTCCTGCAAAGCCATCTGGAGGGGGGTATGGCATTTATGGAGGCACATCCACTGGCCTGCTGGAGCTCAGGGCGCAGACACCATCTCCAGCCGGAGCAGCAGACTTTGCCACATGCCCTCTCCACCTGGCTTAAACTCAGGTTTTCCCCTCAAGCTGAATTCATGCCGCCCCACAGCTCTTGGAAGCTTTGCAAACGTTGCTGCCTGAATCCCACTTCCCTAGTGGGAAAATAAGCTCCCAGTTCTCCCAGTAAGATAGTGGTTTGTATCCAGGTCATATTTCTCCCATTCTCACCAGCATCACAGCTGTTTGCTCCAAACATGACGATATTTTTGTAAGAGCAAAAGCATGAATTATTTCAAACTTGCCTCAGGATGAATTTTCAAGGGTACTGCGGAGACTGTTTCCACAACAAAACACGAGCTCTTCTCCTCCTGAATGGTTCATGTTACTTTCATGAATGCTAGAAAAGAGGCTGACTTCTCCAAATGTCAGCAGATACCTGGAATAGGAATTTGTTTCCATAAATCCTTTGGAAGCTATTGTTGTTGTTGATATTGTCTAATCTGACTGAAAGTTCAATTTGGCAATTTTTATTAGACCTTGCTTTTAGGTAGAGGCAATTAGCTTAACAAAATATCAGATAGCATCTCTGCTGTGTTTGCAGTGCCTGTTGCTCTGATTCTTACCTGGTGGGAAATGGCTTTGGAGGAGCACAGCCATGTCTTTGTAGCTGTTTACATCATATTTCTGTCAGAGCTCCACCCTGCTTTCCCCATTTGTACTTTGTTTTTCATGAATAAAGGTCATGGCATTGGCATCACAAAAAATATTGTTGCTGTAGAAGGAATTCAGCTGTCCCCTCTGGGTTATAAAACAAATCACATGACAGGACAGTAATGCACTCAAACGTCGGCATGGCAGAAATCAGAGATGGAAGAGAAGCCTAAGACCCATGGAGATCTCTGCAGACCTCCAGCATCCCACAAGTCAGCTGTCTCCCTGCCTGCGCTCGGCTGCTGCATGCTGCGTAGTGCATAGTCTCCAATATTTTGCACAACTGAGTTTTAAACATACCCTAGCTGTTAGCAGTGGGTCTGTTGTGGGTACCTGCCTCCCAACCTAATGGGTCACACTGCTAGAATTTCTTTTCTAATAGTCAAAGGCCATTTTATTTGCATCGATGTCATACCATTAGTCCGACACCTTCCTGCAACTGTTGTCGGGCCAGGGGACATGGTTACAAGACACCTGCCCCCCCTTTGGTGTGCTGCACAAGTGCTGTGGTGAGGGCACCTTGGTGCCAGCATCTACTTTAAGTCACTGGCTCGTGTGGGACTCTGACTCGGTTGTATCCCAGCTACACAATACATCTTTTTGGCCATGTTGTATCTAGATCGGGGGATAAATGTATAGTAACTACATCCCTTGACTCAGCTATAAAGTAAAAGAGATCTTTCCCATGTTTCTGTATAAACATCCACGCTGACCTTCATGTTTGTGCTCGTATCAAAATCACCACTTGTCTTCTGGATCACAAGCCGTTCTTCTGATCTTTTGTTATGGGCGAGTCTCTCAAGCTCTCTGATGTTTCTCTTCCTTTCAGTCTGCCAATACTTTCTAGCAAGGTGATATTTTAACTAGCTGCAATATTCCAGGAGTAGTTTCATCACCACTGCTTGCAGAAACACAGCCTCAAACTTATGGTCCCCATGTTTTTATGATTCTCTTGGCATATACCAAAATCTGAATTGTTCTGAGAATATGAGGGGAAACTAGCAGAAGTTGCTGTGTTATTGTTACAGACAAGGACATGTGACAGCCAACAAGCAAAAGCTCAATATCAACTGGGAATATTTTTAGCAGGAAAACTATTAAAGTAATTACCAATTCACAGAATTCAGTAGGAAGTGTATTGGAGAAGAAACTCCAGGTTAAGCAGATCTTGAACTTTCCTTCCCAGGATCACACCAATACAATTGAGTAGTAAACCAAATTCTACAGAAATAGTTGGGGATGTTATTAGTAAACAGCCTAGATGGAAATTCCTTGGTTTTTCCCAGCTAAAGTCTCATGGAAGGTATGTTTGAAACTGAGTATTGTCTGAATAATAATGAATACTAGTTTTTACAGGGTATTTTAGCGTAATCCCAGAAATTATAAATTAAGGAGTGCAGATCTTCCTTGTTGCAAAGCCTTTGGGATTCATGTGGCGACAGCCAGTAATCAGATAAAATAGAAGCAATTAATAAAGTATTTCATCATTAGAAAAATTTCCAACATCAGAAGATTTTGCAACCCAGCAGGTTTTGCACAAAGTCTGGCATTTGAGATTTTGTCAGTATTGAAAGTTAAATGAATGCCAAATACAAGAATAAGGCCTAAAACAGTGTCACACAGGCTCATTTTGCACAGAAATAGTATTTTAAAGAAGTTCAAATTTAAACAAAATTGTTTATTTTCTTTATAAAGCAGTATCCTCTTGATTACTAACAGAATAAAAGTTGCCTCAAAAATAAAGAGGTTTCTAAGTATAAGACACTCCTATTTTCCCTTAGTATTGACTAAGAAGTGGTTGAAGTTACATCCCCATTTAAGGTTTCCACACCTCTTAGTACTTTGCATTATATTTCCTCCACAAAATTTCGTAACTTCTGCTAACTTTGTAGGCCTGGGAGGCGTGCAGAGCACATCTACGCTCTATAGGAAGTGGTTTTGGTGTTGCTTTGGTGACCTTAAATCAGTACTGAGTAAGCAGGGGTGCTGCTTAGCAGAGAAATAACATCAAACTCTTGTCTCTCCATCCTCATAATTAGTAAGAATGAAGGCAGCAGTTACGATGATCAAGCCTAATATCCTTCAAGGAAATTGCAATTCCATCTCTTTTATTCTTCCCCTATGTTTTAATTTGATAAAATTTCTAGTCCTGGTGCTGCTTGTTGCAGTGCACTCTCAATGACTGGGCAACCGTTCTTCCCTTTGCTCACAGTGTCCCTGTGTATGAACTATGAGTGGATAACAAATCTTTTGTGACTCTGTGGCAATGTAAAGGGAGAAGGATCTCACCCACTGGAGAATCCAGGTCCTCTTTTACTTTACTCCAGAGCTGACTGCATTTTAGGAGTAGGAAATTAATCCTTTTTTTTTTTTTTTTTTAGGTTTTTATCATGAAGCTCCTTTAATTTACTCTTGTAAAGCATTTGGGGATTGTATGATGAAAAATCCTAAGGAAACACAAGGTATCCCTGCTGCTTGGGTTGCAAAGCTGAGGCTCAAGCTCTGAAAAGAGAAGTGTGCTTAGAACAAAGAGGTTTTGAACACAAAACCAAACCATGGCAATGCACACTGACAAACCCTTCATCTGCCTGACGCCATTTACATTTTTCAAATACAGATACAGTATTGTCGAGGACCTTGGCTACCTTTGTCTGTCACTGATCCAAGTCTATTTAAGCTTTCTTCAAAACTAGTCCCTGCTGCCACTCAGGTATTTTTTTATTGTTGCTTTTGTTTGCCACTCATCTTTGAATTGATTCCAGTCTGCAAGCATCTTTCTGGTACCAGAACTGAACAGAAAACTTCAGGCAGTCTCTCAAGGGCATTGAAAGAAAGTCTAAAACACCATCCTACATGACTCTTCCATAGTCAACCCATATCCTTTTGATTTCAGACCTTGTTTTAGGTCTACACAAGAAAGGCTTTGCCATCTTTGATCGGGTTTGGTTGTTTATTTTCCCTTTGGTTTTGATTTTTTCCAGTTTTCTGGATAGATTTCACACAGCTTGCCACCACAGCTCTAGTGGACAATAAAAAAATATATGGGAACTCCTCCAAAGTACGTGTTTGCGAGGAGTGCTATGCCAGGAACATCATTACTGGAGTCCCAGTAACTAATCCAGAACTGATGCCATAACTTTTATGTGTACCAGGGGCACTGAAACCCATGGTGAAATACTTGGCAAGTCTGCCCTTAAATTAGGATATATTCTATTGATATTGGCTATGATCAACCACAACATTCCTTGGTTTTGAGGTAGTATTTCTGAAGGGGGAGGGTTTGTGATGCCAGTTCTTGTCATGTGTTTTCCTGTCTCACCCTATCTCCAAGCCCAGCTAATCTGATGATATCCAACTGTCCTAATGAGCTGCATCTACTTCTAGACTGAAGTGTTGACAGCTGCCTGTCCTATTGCCAACAAAAACTTCTGAGATGTCTGTATCTCATTCCTGCAAGTACGCAAATTGCTTAGTTTCCAGCCTAAATATGAGACATAATTCATTGATCCAGGTCTAAAAAAAGGTGTGTCAAGAATGCACTCAATTATTTCCTCACGTGCAGTTTAATCCCTCAGCTGGAAATGAGGTTTCTGTCTACTGGCTAGAGGAGAAATCAAGGGCTCATGTCCCTTACAGCAGAGGTACAGTCACATGGGCTAAGGTCAGTGAGAAGGACATGTTCCTCCAATTAATGCTGGCATGTGTTTATTTATATTTTTATACATTGGTAATTCTTCCATTTGCTGCTCTTGGATTCAGCACATATGGCAAGGGCTTCAGTTTGTTCTTATTCAGGTAGGATTTAACGCCCTTAAATCTTCACCAAGACCTAGCCCATCTCATGGACATAGGATTTGCTTTCTTCCCACAGATAAGACCCAAAGCTGATGGATCTGAAGGCTCATGAGCCTTTCCTTCGCCTGGACTGCAGGTCCAGAGCACTGAAACTGGGTAATATGTCAGCAGATAAGACCAGGCTGCCAACAAGCCATTAAAAACTAGTCACAGCCTTCTAGAGAGAAAACTATCTAAACCACAGACTGAATTTGCAGGATAAATTTTGTCTTGGGTGACTTCCGTGTCCACTGGAACAGTATACAACAACCCACAGACCAAGATGGAGAAGAGACACACAGAAATGCTGATCTTGATCCAAATGTGGTCAGCATAAATAGAAGCAACACCTCCACTGACAACCGATCAGGGCAACGTGTCTCCAGGCAGAAATAATAGTTTTCCTGGTCAAAAGAAAAACCCACATCTACCCTCTGCCCCTTATAACTTTTACGACTTGCTAGATTCCAGGAATCATGGAAAACACTAGTAGCCAGGGGCCAAGGAGCAGAAAAACTAGGGGAAGCACATCTAGTCCTGGCAGACTCCTGTAGCAGCCCAGGTCACCGTTGTGGCCTCTCCCATGCCAGCCTTTCAGACTCTGTTTTCACAGCTGAAGATAGGACCCATTTCTTCAACTCAGCTTTTCCTCAGTAAGTTCCTCACATACATACAAGCACAAAAGCTCAAGACTCTTATTAATATCAGGCTGGGAAGGAAGAAAGAGAGAGTTTGTTATTGTTCTAGGGTTTGTTTTTTTTTTTTTTTTTTTTTAATTCTTGGGATGTGCTCAAGCATTACGATGGTGGAGACCATATAAGTAGCTAGATTAGGGCAACAGACATAACAGTGGTATTGGATACAGAAATAACAGCTATTGCCAGTTCCATGGAAAGAGAGGACAAATGAATAAACATTGATCATAACATCTGAAACCACCAGGCTTGGAAAAGCCTCTTTATTTTAGGAATAATCCACTGAAAGATGCCAGGGCTACATCTGACCAGCTCTGACTTTTTCTCAGGAGTATAATTGCCATTGAGAAAGAAAAGGATGTTTGAGGATGGATAAATCCAGGAACCTTCTATGCCATCATGTTTTAGTCACTAGGCTCATGGGACAAATACAAGAGTTTGTTTGTTTGTTAGGGCTTATTTTTGTTTTTATTTTAAATCTGTAGTTTTTCCTAAGCATTTTTTCCAGATGTTTTTCATGCTGAAAAATCGTATGCAGTCCCAGGATGATGTACAAATTGAATGCAAAGGCAAGCAAAAAAATCCAAATAGGTCTATCTATCAATATCTTTTGAGTTCAAGATGGTCTCACCTCTACAGGACCTTCTCCCCTGTTAGCAGATCTCACACACCATCAAGAATAAGGCAAGGAAGAATCCAGAAGGAAATGGAAAGCACATTGACTGAATGTCAGTGCAACTATACTATAAGTCCTATCCCAGCCTATGGGGCTGGAAAGGTATTTTCAGTGTCTGGTGTTATTTAGGAAGATGTTTCTGAAGGAACACAGGCTGTGCCATTCCAGGGAGGGAAGAACTGGGTTCTTTAGGATTACTGAAAACTTACTAAATAAGAAGCTTTCGGTATTTCCTCACAGATGGAGAGCAGTCATTGCAACACAATTAGAAAAGCTGGAGGCTGAAAGAAGATAAATTCTCTGATTTGACCCAAGTTCCTTACATTATAGCTGGTGTGTGCAAAATGCGTCTGGGTGTGAAGTGCAAGATACTGAATATCTCTGCCTGCCTCAGCAATATTTTGAGCCTTACATTGAGCTGAGTGCTCAAATCCTTGAAGGTGGCATCGGGAGGCCAATCCCTTGGGACATCCTTGGTGTCAAATTCTTTGAAGATACTTGAGTAGACTATGCAAAGGGATCACTTAATGTGTCAGAGGGAGGTGACATTTACCTTCTATAGGGCACCAAGAAGACAAAACATTGTAACACTGTGCCCAGTTTTGGTTTTCTCAGCAAAAGACAAGTACTAAAAAATAAATCCAAGCATAACCCCAATGCAGTTTTAAAAGGCTTGAGATACTGATTCAAGATGGGGATGTCTAAAATACACATTAAGGGTCAAATGCCAGGACCATGAAAATCAGCAAGAAAATCTCCTAGTGACTGCGTTGGGACTGTATCCATACAGTTTATCCAGACAAAGACAGTATAAACACCAGAGGCTCAATTGTCCCTGAGCTAACAGTGCTCAGTTGTTTAAGCGCAGGAAACGGCCCACCCTTTTCCCACCTTTGTACACCCAGGCAGGGGTCAGGCACAGTGTGTAGCTGCCATAAGGGCAAGGCTGATTCAAGTTAACGTCTGGTATAGGGTGATCGAGGCAGGGAGATGGCAGAGCCGCTGCCCTGGAGCTCTGCAAATGATGGTGGAGGCGGCCACAAATGGGGAAAATGTACAATCAATCTGTGAAAATGCCCTGTGGCTGGGCAGATGTGCTCCACCAGTTGTCTTGGAGACACTGGCTTAAACCACTGCTCAAGTTTTCTTTCTTCAAGTATAAAGTCAATACTCAAGTGAAAGAAAGGTTTCAACAATTGCCCTTTTAATGCGAAGAAGTCCAAGGAAGCAAAAGTACCACTGCCATCGACACAACACATCCCACCTTCCAGTATCTTTTGCCACCATAACAGGATCCTGATGTAGTTGTTTTTAATTCAGGATTGAGGTGATTTCATCCTTCATGTTCATTATCTGAGTAAGCGAGTACATACTTCTCTTGTTCTTAATTTTTTTCTTGATTATTCACCTTTGGTAATGGAACATATAACAGGAGAGGGAAGGCATGAGTTCACTGCCAGGGAGTGCCTCCACAGGCAAAATGAAACGCGGGTACAAAAATCAAAAACCATGATGGAACAGAAAGCTTTTTTCGTTTTTTTCTTAACTTGAAAGCTCAAGGCAAAATACTTGCCCAGCCCTCTACAAGAGCTCTCACAGAGAAGCAGGAGGAGGCATTGAGAGCTGAATTTCCACACTACATGGACATGCACACATTTAATCTGGTTGTAGTTTTCTTAATATGCAAAGATCCTAAAGTCAGCTCTGATTCGACTCATCAGTTCCAGCTAATTTTCGAGCTAAGGGCTCTAATAAGCAGATTCAAGAGCTTCTGGGCAAATTTAGCTCCAACCAATTTGCCTCTAGAACGTCCTTTGAATACATTTGCATAGTCTGTGTTCAGAAAGCTAAATAAAACATGCCTTGCCAGCTGCTGGCTGGGCCTCTCAGCCTGGCATGCTGCTGTTGCTGCTGAATATCCGCTAAAGCCTTGACAAAGTGCTTACAGTCATTCACCTTTCCTTTAGCTGATATTGTGTACCCCTCTATAATGGTGTGCGACAAATGTCTGGAATAACGATGATTTAACCACTGGACAGGCAGTGTGCAGGCAAGGGGCTCATTGCCCCACGTCACTGTGCCAGAACCTTGACCTAATGATAGGATATCTGAGAGTTAGAATGTAGAGCAATTGCTACCACACGGACTTGGCTTTCCCACCGCAGCACAGTGCCAGATTTGATAGTCTCTTTGGTGATCCAGGCACATGCCCATTAAGACAAGTTTATTTTAAAGAGGTCAGGTAGCAGCTGATGCATGGTGGGAATCCTTTAGCATTCCCAAACCAGGCTGTGTTTGAACGAACAATCTACAGATGCAAACGTCAGCAGGCATATTGGCAATACCCTGTGCTAGAGTCTTTATGAACTTTGAGTACTTGCTGTTTAGTACCTAATTATAGTCCCTATAGCAGTTCATTACTTACAACACGTTGGGATCTAGGGGTTCTGGTCAGATTCAAAGTCCCTTTGTGCCAGGTGCTGCACAAACACAAATGCTGATTCTGGTAGATCCTAAGAGCTAAGGCCCTGCAAACTCTTACCCATGTGCTGAACTTTCTGTACAGCTGTAACTTCACTTGGTTCAGTGTGATCTGTGCAGATATGCAGTTCTATTGTGTTCTAGTTCATTATCTATTTAACACCTATTGAACTTACTGCAACTGCTTAAAAGCATAAAGTAAATCATGCGCATAAATGTTTGTAGAATGTGGGGCTTAATAAAGACCAGCAGCAATACAGGCAGAGGAAAGCTTGAGAGAGAGGGAAGATAAAAGTAACCATAAAGGGAACTTGTGATTACATAGACTAGCTACATACATAATTTGTGGGCTTCGCGGTTTGGGAATTCTGTTTGTTTTCTTAATGTAAATGAGCAAGAGAATTTAAAGAATCTCTGCCACCTACTGAAGCTGAGAACTGAAATGTTGTAGGCCTCACCCAGTGCGTTTCTAAGTCCTTCCTTGTTCAGCAGAACACTTGGCCACGTTTTGCACTCTACGAGGAGAATACCAAATAGCTTGTTTTCTGCAAGAACTGGGGACAGCTTGCCCGCAAAGTCCAAACCCAAATAAACATGCTGTCCCCCAAATACTCCGGCACAATGAACGTAAGGAGGGAGGACTCCTGTGAGGTTTGGGGGTGTTTTTTCTTTCAATATTTGTGAACTCTTCTCTGCATTACTTGACTAGCTGTAACCAAAAGCCACCTTTGGGAATGTTCTGTATTCAGAGTCTAATTTAGATGTACCCAATTTAGATGCAAGTTCTCACCATGCGTCACTTTCAGAACAAGATTCTTTGTAAGCTGTTGACAGAAAATGTTTATAGTCCTATTATACTTGAGTAAAAAATGCGAACTGAGTAATGGATGTAATATCTTTTCTTTCGGTTTACTGGAGTTTATTTCCCTGTTGTGCAAAGTTTTGTCCACATTTTTAAAATGAATTCACTTTGTCTTGACTCACGCTTTTTATTCTCCATGAGCAGTTTAACAAGCTGAAGTTTGGAGAGTTTACAGAGTGTGTCTGTTTTGGAGTGACAATAATTCCTGGGAACGAGGATTCCTGAAACCAATTATGCTCATCAGAAATGTGTTGTAACTCCTCTACTTTGGGAACACTGAGATAACAGGTCACCTTTACCTTACTGACACACTTTGAATTTTGACTACTGAATACTTGCAACAACCTACACATCAAGTATCAGCTATTTGCTGCACTCGGCAAACAGAATGAAAAAGGTGAAACTCTGAATGATTTTTTTATCAGCTCTCTGCAGGTCTAAAAGTCTTATTTAACAAAGAGTTTCTATACTTGCTGAAGTTAAGCATACACTGAAGATAAGCGTAAGCCTGAAAGCTTTGCTGAATTCATACTCAGTTAGGTACGCTTTTACAGTTTTTGCTTAATCTGGGCCACAGCTAACAGCTGAGTAGTGATACTGAGTGTAACAACCGGGACTCCAGGGAGGGTGTGGATGCTATTTTTGACTCACTTAAATTGACTGCTATTCAAGTTTTGTGTCAGTTACAACATGTTACAAAGATACAGAGACTCTACAAACAGGCTCAAGTTATCTTCTTGGTTTAATGACACCTCACTTTCTTATAGGTCTACAGAGCCTTTTAGCTTCTTACCTTGCCTGGTGGCTTTCTTTTCATCTCAGTGTGTCAAGTTGGCTGATCTCATTGAATATCGATATGTGAAAGGACCAAGCCTTCCCTTTATTTAACATGGGTCTTGTTTGCTCTTCCTGGCATTGGATCATTATTACGTCTGCAGGGAGGGTTAGCTTTTAATCTGCGTGTTATGGTAACGTGTCTCCATCAAGACAGAGGCATGCCCCAGCAGGACAAGGTGCTGTGAAAGTTCAGGTTGTTGCTGTTAGCTTCTAGCAAAGGAAATTATTTTTCAGCCACCCATGTTGAATTGCCAGTGGCCAACACAGAAACCTTTGGTCGAACAAAATCTACTGGACCATTGATACTTACAGTGCCTAAGATGCAGCCCAGCCAGCCCAGCAAATCAAAGGCCGAATCATGAATTTCCTACTGAAGGCTTGATCTTGTTAAGCTTGACTTGCCTAAGAAATCTTCCTTTGTGATATTAATCCTATTGATTTGAACACGAATCCAATTATTTTCCTACTGAAATTCCCCATGAATAGAGTGAGGAGAAGCCAAAACTTGTGGATTACACAAGAAAGAATATGTTATGAGCGGGCATTACGGGCTTTTAGGAGGAACAGAACAGAACACAGTACACGATTATAAATCACAGGATCATGATCTTAAACTAAACACAGGGTCCTTACAAGCTTTCCTCTGAAATGAGTGGGAGGGAGGCTGTCAAGGCTAAGTCAATGCTGCATTGCAAAACACCTTTGCCATAACTTTGGTTGACAGTTCTCCCAGTGTACCTGCCTGTGGACAAACCATGCTTTCTGAAGACTTTTGTGACCTTCACATGCAGACCTTACTCTTTCCAACAAAAGCAAATAAAGCTCCCAGCTCACGAGGAAAGACACTTAGATTATGACTACCTGCTGACACACATGATAAAAGTGCTTTTTTCAACTCAAAATAGCCAGAACACCCCTATGAAATATTCTTTCTCACACAACATGCTGTTTTCTCATTATGTGTGTTGACATTTTTCAGACTGACCTCAGCTAGATATTTTGTTCCGGAGTCCCCATTTAGTGGAACATTTAAACAATAACACTTTGAAGCACGTTCAGTCTCTCTTTTGAAGTCCATTCAGGCTCT
The DNA here is from genome assembly GCF_000690535.1 of Cariama cristata. Classification (NCBI taxonomy): domain Eukaryota; kingdom Metazoa; phylum Chordata; class Aves; order Cariamiformes; family Cariamidae; genus Cariama; species Cariama cristata. The sequence goes on from NW_009615068.1 coordinate 19,689, forward strand.
GCCCTAGGGTCAGCAGGCGCATTCCAGCAATGATGCACGGACCATCTGCTGTACAAGTTTAAATCCCACTGCTCCTATACCTAGAGGTACTAACATGTTGCATAACTCGCACTGAAAAACAGCCTGTCAGTTCAGACAGGGTTTGGATCTATTCCTATAGTTCTCTTATCCTCCCGCTGGAGGGCCTGTGCACAGTAACCTTGGAGTGTGGTTTCTGGGGACTCCAAATTAATGAGATAAATAATAAGAAATGACATTAAGTTCTTGCATTCAAAACCTTTATTTTCCTTTGTCCATCTACACCCTGATTCCCAGAGCTCACTGTCTGGCATCTCATTTAGGTGCCTTTCTATTCCAGAGTTTTCACTGAGGTGGGCTCTGGCTAAGTTACCCTAGATAGTGGTCCATGGCTTAGCGTCAATTGCTGAACAAGGGAAAAACAGGATGATGCAATACAAAGGGTGAGTTTTCCAAGACAATGTCAATGATTCAGATGACCAGTGACCACTTACATGGGTAGGAATTTGGCATCAAAAACGTGACAAAATTCTCTGCCAAAATATGTCTTTGTCTATATATTTTATCTATTGTGCTTTAATGTTAAGTAGTCATTATTAAACTTAACAATGCATTGGCTAAGGTTAATGTATTTCAGACCCAAGCACTGTTGGTCTTATTGATGCTATGTAAACATAGAGGAAGGAGTGGTCCCTGCCCTTGGGAGTTTAAAATCTAAACTTGGACAATACACTTCAAACATATGGTATATCCTGCAGGCTGAATTACCAAACTTCAATCAGCATTAGCCTTAACAATTAATTTATGTTGCACATATGTTCTGCATTTGGGGGCATTAGCCCTGATGGGCCCCTTGAAGTAAATGTGAGTGTATGTACATGCTGACCTTTTAATGATAGCAGAAGGACACTGCAACAAGCAGGAGGAGGCCAGTTGAGACCTGTGGGATGGAGCATGGCACAAGGGTAAGCATGGCAGAAGGACATAAATAGGGTACAAAAGCGAGAGATTCAGAAGCCTTGTAGCGTAAGCGAAGGAGAACAGCCATAGCAGAGCAAGTTTTTCAAAGCAGCTCTAGCACTAGTTGAGCACCAAAATAAGTGGGCACGCTTTCACTTCTGAGTATCTGTCACTTATTTAGATGCCTCCTTGGAAACTGAGCTCTCCGGAAAATCTGTCCTCAACGGTGGGTGCTGAGCACTAGACAATCTGGCCTGTTCATTTTCTCAGTATGTGGTTCATCTGTTCTAAGGAACAAGTCCTTCTGGAAATGTAAAAAAAAAAAAGGCAGAAAGAAGTGTTGGATACAGAAAAGCATGCAAGCTGCCTCGTGGGCTAATGATCAAGAAAGGCAGAACAAGTACAATTTCATAAACCAGATGAAGTCAAATGTCTAGCCATTTGTAACAGCATAAGCCAGGACCCCTTACAAACATTGCAGTAGTCCAGGAAAGATGGTGGACACGGGTTAAAGCACTGAGTAGGAGTCAGAAGATATGAATTGGCTGATTTGCTTCATCTCCACACTCAAAATGTTCTTATCTGTCCAAAAAAGAAGCGGAACAGCAATATCTGCCCCACTACCCTACAGGAGAAAACTGTAAACATTAGTTAGGATCAAAACATGGCCTCAGACAGAAGCAGCAGCCCATGGGGTTGAAGGGAGATCCTCTGAGGCTTTCTGCCTCCACAAAACAGAGTTGAAAACAGCATAACAGAGCACAAAGGGACACAAAGCCGAAGAGCATGATATGGGACATGCTCCCATGTACGCAGAAATCCAGCTCCCAGCTGTGGAGGGACAGAAATCCCCTGTTCATTAGCCATGTCTCATGATGGAGTGTGACATAGCACTAGTGGTGGCCAGTCAACCTTTTAGTTAGACCTCCTCAGATCTTCCTGTCACCTCTGATCCCTGTGAACCAAAGCGGTCGCCCTTTGCATAATACATAATATACCTCTCTCTCTGCGTCACCTCCAAACTTGTCCTTGCGTCTCCCTGGTGGGATCTTGTAAGAGGATTGGGTGGGACAGGAGGGAGCAACTCCATTGTTTGAGCACAAAAAAATGAGTTCATTAGTAGGCAGGCATCTTAGAACCAGTCATGGAAAAAAAAAGAGTGGATTTGCCATTAAATCGGATATTCTTGGAGGTTTTCCTCAGCACAACTCCATCTTTTAGGCTAACAGAAGCAATTGAGAGACCTGCCCAGTAATTCCTGGGTTCCAGTCCCAGCTCTGACATTAAGTCTGAAGCCAAGATAATCCTCTTGTTTCCTACAGTAAGGCCTCAATCCTCCACCGCTATAAATCAGCCTGACTCCTTTCACGTAAGTTAGTGTTACCCCATTTGAAGATTTGGTTCAGAAACTAGGGCACCATGGGGTGGGATCCTGCAGAATTACCCAGGAAAATCTGGTCTCCAGAGAAATTTACACTCCAAAACAGCAAGACATGTACTTGTGAGCTGTTCTCATGACATTTTAGGCTCACAGAGCGGTTACCTCCTGACAGGACATGTTCCTCTGAGATCCAGGCTTACAAGTGATGGATATCTCTCAGGATAATTAACCGTCTTTAGTTGCTGCTGCCAGAGAAGGGAGGGAGCTTTGCAGTGCCCACTGCACAGCCATAGATGAACTGTACAGAGGAGCTGCCAGAGACTTGCTTGGTTCTTGATCCAGTTCAAAGGGGCCAGGTCAGTAGCTGGTAATTATCCAAAATTTAATCAAGGTTCCTAGTTCACATCCATTGCCATTTTCCAGTTACCTTTGCCCTTCTCTTGGTAAACAGCAAACATTTTCTTGGAAACAGTCTCATTTCTTATGCCAGTGGCAAAATAAAACCCAGCTCATCATGGATGTGTCCTTTCCAAAGAATTACCACAAAAATGTCTGAAACCCTATAAAGGCTGTTAATGACTCTAAATCTCCATAGGGCTTTTTTCCCCCTTCCTCTTCCCCCTTTTCTCCTTGCTCTGATGAGCTGGTGAGTTGGGAATGGTTTAAAATACCACAATAGCCATGGCAGGACATCAAGAAAGAAAAAGGAGCAGAGTTTTGAAATACTTTGTGTAAGTATCCAAGCACTTGAGTTGGTGCTTAACTGACTGGACTTCACTACACAGCAGTTAGATGATTTCTGCAGCTTTGGGAAATAGGAGAAACTCTGGAGAAGGGTGGGGGGGAAACAGTCTCTGCCACATTGGTCTTTATTGTCTTATGGATTTTATCACAGTATTGTTCTTTATTTCCTGCTATTTATAGGCTCTCATGTTTTGTGCTGCTTTCATGTTTGTGTTATCTGCCTTCCCACGACATGTTTCACCCCAGCCTTTGCCTACAGCTGGATCTATAAAGGCCAGACTAATGGTTTTGAATGGCACATCAGGGCTCATCCTCTTTCTCTGGGTGATGCATGCAAACTGCCCTTTTCTGAAGTACTAAGCAACCCAAGATGGTTGATTTAAATGATGGTGGTTGCTCTGCATCCTCTTGCATAAAGGAGCCAAGGAGTTTGCCACTGGGCTTTGGAGTATCAAGCAATGACATTCATCGCCAGTGATGCTGGGGCTGCTTCCTCTGAAGTCCATGCTTTCCAATGGATTTAAACCATCAGCCCATCAGGGCATGACTTGATGATAACCACTTCAGAAACTTCACCTAAATAATTTTATAACTCTTGTCTTTGTGCAAGGTACTGCAGAGAGAACTTGCTACAGGGGCTATTCTCATCCTAATTCCCTATGATTTAGGGATGTAACTCCACTGACCTGAACGAGCAAAAGTGAAGTTAGTTCTAATTTGAAACAAACGATGAGGTCTGTAAAACTCAGGTCCCTGCTCTAGTAAACTTATTGCCTAAAAGGTGGCTCCAGTAGGCCATGAGGCTAGACATAAAAATGGGAGAGGGGTAAAATAATGCCAAAATCACTGAAGTCAGTGATTTAATCCTATCAGCATCCTTGTACCTCACCCCACAGCAGTTTCCAGGCAGCCAAAACACCAACTCCAGGCACAAAGCAGAAACCAGGCTGCTGGTTAGGTGGGCTGGAACTGAGGGATTTACCCCCCACAATGGTCCCTCTCCTGTTCTTAGAGAGTGACAGAAAGCCTCTTGCATTGATCCACAGCTTGCATCACTTCTCCTCCTGTACAGAGCAGCCTGGCTTGGAAGCGATCACACAGCTCAATGCCAGTAACAACAGGGAAAAACCCTTCACCTAAACAGAGAACAGCAAGCCCTGCTTTGGGACCCTTTCACAATATGTATCCAGCAGCAGTGCCTGCTATGGGCTGCTGGAGAATCACAAAGAAAATGAAACACTTGCTTAAAATCGGGGCCAGGCTTTGCCAGCTGTTGCTTAGGGGATTTGTGGGTAAGTTACTCCCACTCTTCACCTGTGACGGTGTGCAAAATGGCCACAGAACATCGTTCTTCAGTGCTGCAGAGCAGCATAAAAGCACCTGTTTGTCAATAAGAGTCATTCTGTTTTGCCTCAAATTGTGCCTATTCTGGGAACATCCCTTGAAAATAGAAGAAGAATTTTTCTGTAAGCAGCATGAAGTGCAGGTTTCTTATTCAGACAGTTTGACACAGGTTTCTGTAGTTATCCTTCACTCCCTATAGCAGCCAGGCTAAAAGAGGTGACATGGTGGAAACAGAAAGCATCATAGATGCACCAGACTAAGCAAGATAAAGCACGGCGCAAGCAGAATTAAGAGGTGGCAAAACATATGCTCACGTTGGTGAGTCCTGGGATTCTTTCTCAGATGACGCTAAGAAGCAAATTTATGTCAAGCCATGAACATCACTAAAGCAAATGCCTTGTCTCCCCGGCACTAGTGAGTCCCAAAAGTTGCCATTTATAATTTTTAGTGGCCCTTACAGTGAAATCATCCATTTCGCCACATGCAAACAATGTGGGGAAAGCTATGTGGCAATCCTTTTTCAGGGTGGGAGAAAAAACTTCACCACTAGGAACTCCACAACACTGGAAATCAAAGACTGGACCAACTCTCATTTCATCTGAGAAACAATTGAAAGTGTGAAACCAAAGGTTTCCAGCAGAGACTGCTGCAGAGGCTTAAAAGATAGCGGCTCTGGAGCAACTGCTGTAAAAAAATAGACCCAGCCATCCCAAGAAATGCTGACTGCCTTAGTGTCCATGGGGATCAGCTTAGACGGGGGGTGTCAATTCTCCCAAGCTCAGCAGTTACGTTCGCGTTCTGCCCTTTGTTTCAGTTGATGAAAATCCAGCTGTTTTCAGCTCGATGTCCAATGCGAGCCAACTCCTGTTTATCTCCTGAGACGCACTTTTCAGTGTGCCATCAGATGCCTTCTTGGCCACCATCTAAGGCGCACTGACAAGTTGCGGTAGTTTTCCAGTCAGATTCTGAAATGGTTATTCACACTTTTATCATGGCAAGATTAGATTATTGTAATTCTTTATTGGCCAGCTTCCCAAAGCAGGCTCTGCATGAACTCCAGATGGTGTGAAATATGGCTGGCAGGATTTGAGTTAAGAAGGGACAGTATCATCCATTCTGTTAAAACCTCTACCTTGGCAACTGGTTAGACAGCAAATTGATTTCAAAACTTTCCTTTTTCCCTCTGTGCACAGCTGAGGTCAGGTCTCTGTCAGCAATCTTATGATTCCTTATGGTCCGGAGTACATTACCTGGGCTCACACTACCAGGTAAATAATTCTCTGAGGAGTGATTTCAAGGAGGTGAGGGTAGTTTAAACCTGATTTCCACCTGCTTGTTCTCCTCTAAAGCCTGTGCAAAAGCTGAGCGGGATACTGCAATTACACCCTTTGCAAACATTAGACAAGGGTGTCAGGGAGCGATGGGCTCTCCTGCTCTCATTGCAACAAAACTGCAGCCTGAAGACCCCTCCTTCATGAGCAACTGCCTCCAGGCATAAGGCAGCAAACCTAACCCTCCTCTGGGCATGGCAGGGGAGAAATGGTGACGCCAGCCTGATCCCACAAAGGCAGCCATCTAAATGCAGCACATCCCTAAAACTCTTCTAAATTGCAGGTGGCTAATCTCGTCCCTTCTAACCCCGGCGTGAACCGCCAAGGGGACCCCTGGACGGCGGGCAGGCTCCCCGCTCCTGCTTCAGCACTGCGGGGCCTCATCAGAAAACACGGATTGCTGGTACGTGTTCTCATGTGCCATCTTTCACTTGTGTAAACAGTGGCTACACAAACAATTGATAGGATAATAACTGGCTTCATACAGATCAGCACAAATAAAACCTTCCGGTGTTTTGGGCTTTTGTCTTCTTAGAACTTTCTTTTTCTGGAAGAGCACAATACAAAAGGTATATTCCTTTGTTTTGTTTTTATATTGACCTCAAGAGTTAAAAACTTCCCTGATTTAGCTCACAGTGGCTAAATTCCTACAGGCCTTCCATGCAGGGGAAAAGTCTTGGGTGGGCTGTAATAAGAATCTAGTAAAGAACGATCATTTGGCTTCTTTTTATTAACTGCTATGTACAAAGCAGTACGTGATTTGCTGCATAAGAGGGAGAAAGGCTGGGGACAGCTTTTGCTGTGCAGTGGAATGGCATGGCAAACATGGCGTGCTCTGAGCTGTTTACCTTCCCTGTCACTTCTGCAGGGAACCTGTGACCTGCCACTCATGGATGTGGATATAAAAGCTCATGCTGTTTTGGTTGAGGTTTTTTTGTTGTTAGTGCAAGACAGCTGACACAGACTGTTTGCTTTGGAAAAACAACCAAACTCTTTTGTGTTGCATGAAGGGGGTGAAAAAAACCCTGTATATAAAGAATTGCACTGACTCTGCAAACAGCTACTGCATAAGGAAGAGAGAGTGATGGTCAGCTCTGGGGTCATGCTGACTGTCATTTTAAACCTACAGTGCCACTGTCAATTTAGAAATTCAGAAGCCTGGGGAAGCTGTTGAAGACATAAAATATTTCCTCATACAGATAAAAGTACATTATTAAGAAAAAACAGCAGTGTGAGAGAACAGGATGGTTTACCTGAAATCATGAGAATTTTGAGTTCAGATAAAATGAGATACAAGTTGGTCTCTGATACTTGAGCTTAGCTGATCTGCATTTGCCATAGGACCAGGAAGTATACAAGGACCTTTTCTATCACTTTTACACACCCACCATGTCATGCTGGACCAGATTTCTGGCCATCTTAACATGAGAGAGCTAGTGGGAATGGCTTCAGGATTACTACGGCTTGTACCACCCTAACAGCTTCCAGGGCAGGAGTTACCACAATCTAAACCCAGCACTTTAATACAGACCTGCCTCGGTGCTGCCTTGAGCACGATGCTACCTATGAGAGGTGCTGACACACACCCATCAGTCACAGGTATGCACTCATCCCATTCCCAGGTTTCCCCAAACCAGGAGACCACTCAGCTGCTGAGTGAAGGTACCAGCCCATCTCCCACCAGTGCTGAGGGTACAGTCTTAGCTTTAACCTGGAATGAAAATGCTACTTATTTTACAAAGGGTCTTTTAATTTCCCAACATCTCATTTTAAAGACAAAGTTTATCAGTATTTATTCAGCTGAATCACTTCACCAGTGGGTGGGCTTGAGGTGTCTGAATATAGGCATCTAGAGCTATTTTAAAAGCTTGTCATCACCTGAGGCATCTGCATGGGGCTGGCAGGAGACCCACATCCTCTTTTAGGGACAGACCGAGCTCATGCAGGACACATGGAGGCACTGTAGTATATCACAGTATCTTATATAATGCCAGACACATATGGATAGGCAACTCGACTGCCTCCTATGTGAATCAACCAGATGTTTGCAGAGAATCTGCTCCCAGTTTCTTTTGCTGCTGTGAACTGAGCCATGCATGCATTTTGTGTCTTTCAGAAAACTGTCCAACAGGAGTGCTGGGAAAGACAATGCCTGTTTATTTTACATAGAAAATCATGGACAGCCCACTTGTATCTCTGCACATGGGCCTTATTCTAGTGGTAGGTCACTGGAAAGCTCTCCATGACTCCAGCTACCATGGTCTTGAGCAGCTGAGCAACCTAAGCCATGACCTGCTCAAGTCTTCATGAACCCAGACATCAATCCATTCAGCACATGCATATGACGGTGATAACCATCTGATGGGCCACATGATAGACTAGAGAATCGGATAGCAAACCTCACCTCACTGTGTGTCACATAGACCACCAGCCCAGACATGTGCCATTTCAAGCCAAGTTCTTTACCAGATGAAAGGAAGGCTCTCTTGATCAGATAAACAGCATAGTAAGTGCTGCGGCCCTCAGCTGTGAACATTAATGCTCAATATGCCAGGTGGCTTAAGCTGCAAGCATGTAATCTCCTGTTGCTGTGTAGCTTTCAGGCATCCTTACATGTTCTTAATTCTCCTGATAAATTTGCAGAGATTTGTTTCCAAAGAATACATTTTTCAGCAATTCATAACATAAAACATCACCCATTATGAACTCTATCTACCCAACTACAGCCAAGAGCGAAAAGAGCTCAGATATCCTTATAGAACCGCTTTTGAATAGCTGGGGAAAAGCACATTAAAAAGTTGCATGCTATATTCTCTATATACCACCACTGTGACCATAGATGTAAATGACAACTAAAACGTCAGGTTATTTGCAAACCTAGCTGAAGAGCAAATAGAAAAATAAATAGATCACAAGCATTCGTACAGAGCGCCTTTAATTAGAGAGAAGAACATGGCGCTCTGCATAGGAAGGCCGTATCTTCACATGGTGCAAATCAACGCAGCTCCATTATGGTATTACATCAGTTTGTGCCAATGAGGATTCGGTTCAGGTATGCATACAAAGATGTCTGCCTTTGCCATGGAAACACAACACCTAAGCAAGGGACCACACGAGCAGCTTAACAGCAACTGTATTAATACTTGACAGGGCAGGAAAGAAAAATGAAAACAATTGCTCTAATTGAAACTATGGGGGGTGTGTAAGTAGGGCAGAATGCACGGTAATTACCTGATTTGGAGTTGAGCCAGAACACCAACACTAACGCTCCTGCTCTATGGGACTGCGAAGCAGCCTAAGTAAACAGGATTTTGGTTTTCCATCTTTGGCTAAAATGGTTGTTTACATAGAAACAGAGAACTGTGTAAAAAGACATGGTGCATGCTCAAGTCTGAGGAATGAAGCCGGGCTGCAAGCTGAGGAGCTGAATTTCCACCCACACTTGCACCAAATGGCAAAGAGATGTGGTGCTCCCTGGGAGAAATGCCTCCTGCCTGGCCAGTAGATCTGTGCACAGGCACAGCTTTGTCCAGCCGTGGAAAGGAAATGCCAGGTAACTGCAAATGAAGTCAAGGGTTTGTTTCGATGAGTGTTAACATGAACCTTCTGGATAGCCTCAGGCTGGAGGTGCTACCAGTTGCCAGCTCCCTCTCCCACAGCTCTGCAGCAACCACCTCCATCTCACTCACCTCCCTGCAGTCTACTTGCCACATGCCCACCCCTATACCTTCCTCACAGCCATCACCAGCAGCCCCCAGGCCCTGCTGCTCACCTCCCACCGCACCCTCTCTGTATGGTCTGCAGAGAGAGGCAAACCTGCATGGAAAGCTGTCCAGAGAGCAGTTCCTAGAAAGGTCGCTTCCCACACTGTGGTGGATTCTCAGGCATGGGGTGCCTGAGAAGGATGAAGACAGCAGTTAATAGCAAAATGAGGCTCCACTGGCAGCGCAGGTCAGGGATAACTTGGCCTGGTGTGACCTAGGAGTCAGCTTGAAGTATCAGTTGAGAAACAGCTATAGTGTCTACAGGAAAGACTAGATGAAGTCCTGGTGGAACAAAGGTCCTTTTCCGAGGTAAAGCTGATGGGCAATGGCTTACCTAGCGATCCCCATTTGTGGTCCAACAAGCATGTCTTAGTCATACAACAGAAGAGCAACTTCAAGCATCTGCCCCATCATCAGTCGTTGCTCCATGACTGTGCGAGCTCCGCCAGCCAGTAGCAACCGCTGTCAAGCCGGCGTTAGAGAGCTACAAGTCCTGCACGCTACCAACGCACGCGTCTGAACCTGTGACCCATAGGTTCTGCAGACCATCACAAATCCCCTGAGACATACAGTTCCCCACAGCCTTGCAGGTTGTTTTTAGTTGGACAAATTCAAATGGCTGCCACAAAAGCTTAATCTCTTTCCAGCCACACTCACGCTGAGTGTCAATAGGAAAAAGTCCCATGAATACGCTTGATAATTACAGAGCCATGGCTGTAGCAAAGAACAAAGTATAATGCAGGCTTGAATACTCAGGAAATTGACTGCTGATATGTTTCCATTCATTGTTTTGTTCTCTGTTCTCAGTGTTATATTAAAATCTCCTACTAAGAATGAGCTTTCTTGTTTAATGGAACTTGTCAGTTAGAGGAAATCTGCTTGAGCTGTTTGATCTATTCTTTAAAATAATATTAATTGCAAATTCAGCACATGTCCCTCTCTTAGTTAGCAAATCATTTGAAAACTAAAGCTGATATTTTTCAAATTTTATTTGTTACACACAAAAAATCATGGCCCATCACTTTCTAACTCTAAGGCATTCACCATCCCTTCGCTCTGACTATTCAGTCCTGGCTATTCATTCGATATGTTGATCAATTGTACCAGTCACCTGATGTTGTTTTCCTGACTCTATTAGTGAAAAGTGATAGTAGTGAATAGCAGATAGTAAACATGGTGTGAATCTCTGGTCATGAGAAAATTCATGAAACTTTGCAGTTTGTGAGCATTTTCATAAAATCCTGACAACCATATCAACTTATTCAAGTGTGACCTCACATCTATAGGAAATCACGCTCAGTGCTTCTGTCTGCCTCTCCATTAATGGAACTAGCTGTCTGTTTTGGTTCCATGTGACTCATAATTAAATACTGAATTTGCATGTTTGCTATTCACCCTGATTCCAAGCATGTGCACTCACAATAACAAATCTTAACTTCAGGCTCTGAAGCCGATGCAGAGCTGAATTTGGATTTCCAAAGTCCTACAGTTCAATGATACTTAAATCTGGAGGTTTCCCTTAGTTCCTTGCAGACATAAAAGAACCATTTAGAAAAATCAGATGCAGTGGCCAGTTTAGACTCTATGTAAATCTGTAAGACTATTTCAGCTTGCGGGTTCTGAACATTCAGCAAAAATCTGCAAAAAGGGGTTGCATTGGGTGGCTCACAGAAACAGTATTTCTTTTGTGTCTTCCTGCTTCCAGTTATATCGAAATGATGTAAGAAAGGGGAAATAGTCAATTCCAGGGTTCATATAATTAGATATAATACACTCTATCACCATCAGTACTTGATGCTGTTCTCCGGGCAATCTCAAAGACTTTCAGAAATGCTCAGAAACTATTGTTCATGTCAGCATGATCACAAGTGTCGTCACTTTTAGGAATTAGACTTTACAGACAGAGAAGTGGTGGTGTGAGCCGCCTCCCCAAGAGGCAGCAGCATCAGCTCTGCAGGCAGACCCCGAGTATCCTCCCTTCCCCTCTGTTTTAACATCCCTCAGTGCCTGCTGGAGTTGCCTCCTTTCTCTGGCAACAGCAGGTTTGATTATACTTGTGCTTATTCACGTAATATCCTTCACCTTGGCCTTGCTAAAAACATTGCCCTGGTGCTACGGACCTCCGACAGTCCTGCAGCACTGCTGACACAGAACAGCCGACTGCGGATTTGGGGCAGCGAGAGACCCCTACAGAGGTACCTTAATGATGGGGCGTGCCTCAGCCATGACTGTTCATGCTGTTAGGGCAGGCTGAGCTCCCTGCCTATGTACTGTTTCTGGATGAGTACCATCCTCCCCTGCTCCTGACTAATTCAGGCAGCTCAAGTCACAGGGAATTCCTCTAAAATAAAACCATTCTTCCCTGTCCCGATCCTTTCTTAAAATGAGGGCAGAACTGTTCAAAACAACCCAAGGGAAGAAATCCAAATAGGAGGTGACCTCCTTCCAACCCTTGGTGCTGGGGGGCA